>NC_068302.1:40882291-40897291 GCF_025860055.1 Xyrauchen texanus
ACTAATACATACATTACCTTTGCAATGGGACTACGTTTATGGGCAGATTTATTTCTGCCCCAATGGGTCTCAATGAGGGCTCGTTGCAGTACCATATTTGACCACAGATTTCCATTGGATAAACTGAGGGGGCGCTGTGGAGTTCAGACTCTCTGCACCACATCCTCGTATATCTACATCAAACACTGTTTAACAGAGATTTCAGCTACTTTACCATATAGAAATAGGATAATCAGGCCTGATTTAAACACATATGTCTTTATTTTGAACACATTTACGGGCAAACAGATGACATGATTGGCAGTTTATAGTCTGGATCCATGTTTACAATGGATGAATATTTAGGAGGGGATCTGCACTAACTGTCCATATAGACGAGCCGCACCTGGACTAGAGTCCTTGTCATTTGGGTCCTCCTAAAAAGAACCGATAAATAAATAAACAAATAAATAAATAAATAAATAAAATGCTGAAACACAGAGGAAAAAAAGATCACAGGGTCAGGTCACTTTTCATCGTTATTATTTGAAGCTCAATCAACTTTTTAGTATTGTAATATTATGGCAATAATAATAATAATTATTATTATTATTAGTCAATAGTAAATTATAAACATTTCCCTTTCTGTCCACAAACACATGATGTCATGGGGATATATTAGATTTCATATTAAATTGTATCATCCAAAATAATATGTCAAATAAATGTCACTTTTATATATTCGGGTCTTTATAGACTTTGCACTTATATCTATTCACAAATGAAAATCAATGTGAAATAGTATTAATTTGTATCAACAGTACACACATTTTTCTTGTAATAAACAAAGAAGTCGATATTTTGCGATAGTAAACTTATATAGATATGAAATAATGATACAAATATAATTTATAGAAGTGTAAATACAAACCAAAAATAAACCCCAGACACTATTACATACCTGTGGTCTCTAATGACCCTATACACTTTTGGCAAACTCTGTAGGACCTGACGGCGGGTCCAAAGGGGGGCGCTATATCGTGAGAAAAAGTGTACACTTAACACGTTAAAGTCTCCGTGTACATAATTCAGACATATGAGGTTTCATTTGAAAGCTTAAAATCTGGACTTTTCAGAGATAATCATCACTTCTGCATTTGTGTTACTTAAAACAACAAAATAAGGCATCAAACATTTGCGTTAAATATAAGCGCCCCCTAGAGGTCATACGGTAGAAATGCTTATATCAAAATAAAAGTCCTTCGCAAAGCACATACATGGGCAAGTCATATATCAAATGAAAGCTCTCATTCTCAGGAATGTGACTGTATAGTATATTTTGTTGCACTAATATCACAGTTCAAAAGATTTACAAAAGAATCACAAAATCATCAAATACAAATATCTCATTTATTCTACAATAACTGCTGCTGTAAACCCCAAAGAGCCAAACACTTTATATCTGATTTTACCTTAGGGTAGATCCATTGTTTACTTGTCTGTGAGCTTGATTGGCTGAGTAATCCAATGTTATATCTTAGATGTCCAGAACAAAATATGCAGTCCAGCAGGAAAAGCATACTAAACAAATCATCAGAAAAATATATTTTCATCTATTGATCATAAAATGTTTTATATCCTTGCAAATGGGAGGATCTCAGCTTTCTAATGACATTTAGAAAGCTAGATTGAGCTTGTAGTCCACTCAGAGGCCGAGATATTCAATGAAATAATGAGGGTGTTGCTTGAACTGAACATTAAACTGAATGTCTATGGATGAGCACATCTGTGAGGGGTAAAATGTGTTAGAGCGCTCCCTACAGTTCACATCTGTGAGGGGTAAAATGTGTTAGAGCGCCCCCTACAGTTCACATCTGTGAGGGGTATAATGTGTTAGAGCGCCCCCTACAGTTCACATCTGTGAGGGGTATAATGTGTTAGAGCTCCCTACAGTTCACATCTGTGAGGGGTATAATGTGTTAGAGCCCCCTACAGTTCACATCTGTGAGGGGTATAATGTGTTAGAGCCACCTACAGTTCACATCTGTGAGGGGTATAATGTGTTAGAGCTCCCTACAGTTCACATCAATGAGGGGTATAATGTGTTAGAGCGCCCCCTACAGTTCACATCTGTGAGGGGTATAATGTGTTAGAGCACCCCCTACAGTTCACATCTGTGAGGGGTATAATGTGTTACAGCGCCACCTACAGTTCACATCTGTGAGGGGTAAAATGTGTTAGAGCGCCCCCTACAGTTCACATCTGTGAGGGGTATAATGTGTTACAGCGCCACCTACAGTTCACATCTGTGAGGGGTAAAATGTGTTAGAGCGCCCCCTACAGTTCACATCTGTGAGGGGTATAATGTGTTAGAGCCCCCTACAGTTCACATCTGTGAGGGGTATAATGTGTTAGAGCCCCCTACAGTTCACATCTGTGAGGGGTATAATGTGTTAGAGCCCCCTACAGTTCACATCAATGAGGGGTATAATGTGTTAGAGCCCCCTACAGTTCACATCTGTGAGGGGTATAATGTGTTAGAGCACCCCTACAGTTCACATCTGTGAGGGGTATAATGTGTTACAGCGCCACCTACAGTTCACATCTGTGAGGGGTAAAATGTGTTAGAGCCCCCTACAGTTCACATCTGTGAGGGGTATAATGTGTTAGAGCGCCACCTACAGTTCACATCTGTGAGGGGTATAATGTGTTAGAGCCCCCTACAGTTCACATCTGTGAGGGGTATAATGTGTTAGAGCCCCCTACAGTTCACATATGTGAGGGGTATAATGTGTTAGAGCGCCCCTACAGTTCACATCTGTGAGGGGTATAATGAGTTAGAGCTCCCTACAGTTCACATCTGTGAGGGGTAAAATGTGTTAGAGCCCCCTACAGTTCACATCTGTGAGGGGTATAATGTGTTAGAGCCCCCTACAGTTCACATCTGTGAGGGGTATAATGTGTTAGAGCCCCCTACAGTTCACATCTGTGAGGGGTAAAATGTGTTAGAGCCCCCTACAGTTCACATCTGTGAGGGGTAAAATGTGTTAGAGCCCCCTACAGTTCACATCTGAGAGGGGTATAATGTGTTAGAGCACCCCCTACAGTTCACATCTGTGAGGGGTAAAATGTGTTAGAGCGCCCCCTACAGTTCACATCTGTGAGGGGTATAATGTGTTAGACGCCCCCTACAGTTCACATCTGTGTATTGTGATGGAATGTGATCTTATTAATAGTGCTTTAGAGTGAACAGAACCAGAATTACATGTGTACAAAAATAGGACAACAACAACAAAAAAAAAAACAAAAAAAAACAACAAATCTGTTTGCATAAGTTTATAAACACACAATACTATTTATAAATAATTGGAGTCTTTTTTATTTGGGGGGGTTCTCTTAAAAATGAGACATACTGTATTTTGCATTTTCTCCGCAGTATGTGTGAATGGTGAGCTTTTACATTTGAGTATGAAAATGTGCAGAAATATTTTAAGGGGTAGTAACACATTATACTTTTTTTTTGTGCAATTTTTGCTTCTTTTGCTTTTACACTTTTTATTAGATAGATATTGAGGAATACTAAAGACGTGTGGGCAAAAAAATGAATGAGGTCCCTGCCGGATCACTAAAGACCAGAGGCATGTGTTTCAGGGTTTAAGTAAATCTGGAGCGCTTTAAAAATAATGCGCTTGGCGTACGTTAGCATGCCAAACACAAAACCCCTCTGAAAGCACTGAAAACACACGTGTAATATACACTGACCCCGTTTACGTGTATTACAGAAAGCACAACATACTACAGACAAAACAGCTGCACATGTAAGTGCAGCTGTTTTGGGGCAGTGGTGGCTCAGTGGTTGAGGCTCAGTGTTACTGACCAGAAGGTAGGGGGTAGGGGGTTCAAGCCCCAGCACCACCAAGATGTCACTGTTGGGCCCTTGAGCAAGGCCCTTAACCCTATCTGCTCCAGGGGCGCCGTATCATGGCTGACCCTGCACTCTGACCCCAGCTTAGCTGGGATATGTGAAAACTAATCAATTTCACTGTATATATGCAAAAAACTGTGTGTATAATGTGTGACCAAAAAAAAAAATAAAGGATCTAGAACATCTGGCAGAACTTTCAAACTATTGATTTATTGAATTAAATCGCAGTCCTCGCCGTTTGATGATCGCACTGGGTCGTTTCACGATTTCACGATTAATCGCTCAGCTCGAGAGAATATACATTTGTAACATTTTTGTGCTGTAAAATATTAAATGTCATAAATATTGTCCTTGCTTAGAGCAGAACTGGCTGGCAAGCCATAGTGACGTCCAGTTTGAGAGCAAATCATGATTTCGGGATTGTTCGAGATGGTTCAATAGTCAAAGGGATTTTTGACAATCATTGGTCAAGAAAGGTGTTTAAGTTAAGTTTAAGAGAAATTGTTTATTTACAGTTTTCACAACTTTTAAACACTTTCTTGTGTTCACTAGTTCATTTGCAATATTTTTGGAAAAGTTTGTACCTCCATCACTTTGATCTGGACTTGTTTGTTGCAGATCGAGCGGTTTTGCAGGATCCTGTGATTCAACAGCTGTCGAGATTTCCTGCGTGTTTCTTTTGTCGTGTCGTGCTAAAGGTCAGAATGCGACGGGAATTCATTTAATTGTGAGACCGGGGCCGCTGGCAGTGTCAAATGACTTTGGCCGTGAGTTCTTCCCATTTCATTTACTGGCCGTTTTCCAATCGCTCGCTGCGTAAATGCGCTGTGACACGCTGAGCGTTTAGTATGCAAGAGATTATGAATGACCGCGCGGAGAAGTTAATAGCACCTCGCACCCATCAACATCTTTACAAACCAATCAGCAGCTCTCGAACGCTGCAGAAATACAGCTGGCGTGATGTAATGAAGTCGTGTTCTTTAAGGCACATAATGTGTTCTCTCGTTTAGATATAACCTTATCTGCTCCATTGAATAGTGGTGATCAATAAACTGTTTTCTGTGGCCTTTCGCTGCTGTCACTTGTCATTGGAGAATGTAAATGCATGTCAGAAACTAATGTGACAGTTTCCTCTTCACTACAATGGAGGAAAAAGCCCATCAGCAATAAAGCAGATGATGAGCGTTCAACACACAATAACGTTGCAGTTATTCCTGTCATTGCAAATCTACCACAAGGATGCATAATTATAAAGACACACATATTGAAATGCTCACACGGTCATTATGTTGCTTTAACCTTTGACCTCTTCTGTAATCTGATATAGCTGACGATGCAAAAAGGCTCACATATGCTAAACAGATATTGATTATTAGTGTTCAAGTAATTAGTTAAACTTTCTAACAAGAGGAATCTCACTGTGATGTGACATTTTCCAGCCCTTGAAGTCATAAACAAAAGTCATGGAAAATAGTTATAACTTGGAGTATAATGTGTTATAACACAATGAACATCTGATTTTATCAGTAGAAGTTATAATGTATAATATATATTTGTAATATATAATGTATATAATTGATCTGCTTTAAGTGACAAAAGCAATGTGTTCTTATAAACATATATAATATATTTATAAGTTGTTATAACACATTATACTCTAAAGTATAACTATGAATAGGGGAAGTCTTATAATGTATTATAACATTAACTTTATTAACTTCTGCTGTATTAACATTGAATGTCTCTTGTGTTATAACACATTATACTCTAAAGTATAACTATGAATAGAGGAAGTCTTATAATGTACTTATAACATTAACTTTATTAACTTCTGCTGTGTTAACATTGAATGTATCTTGTGTTATAACACATTATACTCTAAAGTATAACTATGAATAGAAGAAGTCTTATAATGTACTTATAACATTAACTTTATTAACTTCTGCTGTGTTAACATTGAATGTATCTTGTGTTATAACACATTATACTCTAAAGTATAACTATGAATAGAAGAAGTCTAATAATGTACTTATAACATTAACTTTATTAACTTCTGCTGTGTTAACATTGAATGTATCTTGTGTTATAACACATTATACTCTAAAGTATAACTATGAATAGGAGAAGTCTTATAATGTACTTATAACATTAACTTTATTAACTTCTGCTGTGTTAACATTGAATGTATCTTGTGTTATAACACATTATACTCTAAAGTATAACTATGAATAGAGGAAGTCTTATAATGTACTTATAACATTAACTTTATTAACTTCTGCTGTGTTAACATTGAATGTCTCTTGTGTTATAACACATTATACTCTAAAGTATAACTATGAATAGAGGAAGTCTAATAATGTACTTATAACATTAACTTTATTAACTTCTGCTGCATTAACATTGAATGTCTCTTGTGTTATAACACATTATACTCTAAAGTATAACTATGAATAGAAGAAGTCTAATAATGTACTTATAACATTAACTTTATTAACTTCTGCTGTGTTAACATTGAATGTATCTTGTGTTATAACACATTATACTCTAAAGTATAACTATGAATAGAGGAAGTCTTATAATGTACTTATAACATTAACTTTATTAACTTCTGCTGCATTAACATTGAATGTCTCTTGTGTTATAACACATTATACTCTAAAGTATAACTATGAATAGAGGAAGTCTAATAATGTACTTATAACATTAACTTTATTAACTTCTGCTGCATTAACACTGAATGTATCTTGTGTTATAACACATTATACTCTAAAGTATAACTATGAATAGGGGAAGTCTTATAATGTATTATAACATTAACTTTATTAACTTCTGCTGCATTAACACTGAATGTATCTTGTGTTATAACACGTTATACTCTAAAGTATAACTATGAATAGAGGAAGTCTTATAATGTATTATAACATTAACTTTATTAACTTCTGCTGCGTTAACACTGAATGTATCTTGTGTTATAACACATTATACTCTAAAGTATAACTATGAATAGGAGAAGTCTAATAATGTACTTATAACATTAACTTTATTAACTTCTGCTGTGTTAACATTGAATGTATCTTGTGTTATAACACATTATACTCTAAAGTATAACTATGAATAGAGGAAGTCTTATAATGTATTATAACATTAACTTTATTAACTTCTGCTGCGTTAACATTGAATGTCTCTTGTGTTATAACACATTATACTCTAAAGTATAACTATGAATAGAGGAAGTCTTATAATGTACTTATAACATTAACTTTATTAACTTCTGCTGTGTTAACATTGAATGTCTCTTGTGTTATAACACATTATACTCTAAAGTATAACTATGAATAGGAGAAGTCTAATAATGTACTTATAACATTAACTTTATTAACTTCTGCTGTGTTAACATTGAATGTATCTTGTGTTATAACACATTATACTCTAAAGTATAACTATGAATAGAGGAAGTCTAATAATGTACTTATAACATTAACTTTATTAACTTCTGCTGCATTAACACTGAATGTCTCTTGTGTTATAACACATTATACTCTAAAGTATAACTATGAATAGAGGAAGTCTAATAATGTACTTATAACATTAACTTTATTAACTTCTGCTGCGTTAACATTGAATGTATCTTGTGTTATAACACATTATACTCTAAAGTATAACTATGAATAGGGGAAGTCTTATAATGTATTATAACATTAACTTTATTAACTTCTGCTGCGTTAACACTGAATGTATCTTGTGTTATAACACATTATACTCTAAAGTATAACTATGAATAGAGGAAGTCTTATAATGTACTTATAACATTAACTTTATTAACTTCTGGTGCGTTATTTGAATGTCTCTTGTGTTATAACACATTATACTCTAAAGAATAACTATGAATAGAAGAAGTCTTATAATGTGTTTATAACATTAACTTTATTAACTTCTGCTGCGTTAACACTGAATGTATCTTGTGTTATAACACATTATACTCTAAAGTATAACTATGAATAGAAGAAGTCTTATAATGTACTTATAACATTAACTTTATTAACTTCTGCTGTGTTAACATTGAATGTATCTTGTGTTATAACACATTATACTCTAAAGTATAACTATGAATAGAGGAAGTCTTATAATGTATTATAACATTAACTTTATTAACTTCTGCTGTGTTAACATTGAATGTCTCTTGTGTTATAACACATTATACTCTAAAGTATAACTATGAATAGAGGAAGTCTTATAATGTACTTATAACATGAACTTTATTAACTTCTGCTGTGTTAACATTGAATGTCTCTTGTGTTATAACACATTATACTCTAAAGTATAACTATGAATAGGGGAAGTCTTATAATGTATTATAACATTAACTTTATTTACTTCTGCTGCGTTAACATTGAATGTATCTTGTGTTATAACACATTATACTCTAAAGTATAACTATGAATAGGGGAAGTCTCATAATGTATTATAACATTAACTTTATTAACTTCTGCTGCGTTAACATTGAATGTCTCTTGTGTTATAACACATTATACTCTAAAGTATAACTATGAATAGGGGAAGTCTCATAATGTATTATAACATTAACTTTATTAACTTCTGCTGCGTTAACATTGAATGTCTCTTGTGTTATAACACATTATACTCTAAAGTATAACTATGAATAGGGGAAGTCTAATAATGCGCTTATAACATGAACTTTATTAACTTCTGCTGCGTTAACATTGAATGTCTCTTGTGTTATAACACATTATACTCTAAAGTATAACTATGAATAGGGGAAGTCTTATAATGTATTATAACAGTAGTTATAATTCTATAACTTATTATGTATTTTGAGACATTAAGAATGTAGTATAATGCCTTTACAATGCATTATAAATATGGCTTCATAGAAAGTGTTACCCAAATGTCTATAGTGAATATACATTTTGCTAGTTATGCTCATATTTAAGATTTTTCATCTTTGTGAGTATCTATACAATGACCAATTATTATTGACTTTTTTATTGTTAAATTATCGCTCAAAAACACTTCATAAAGCTGTAATTTAACAGAGAACATCTCACTTCTACAGGAGAAGAGAAAAACCCCTCCGGCGAGAGAGACAAGAGACTTTTTGAGTCGTAAGTGCTTCCACCAGCACAACTTCTGCTGCATATTAAGATTTCAAAGATACAAAGCGTAGTTGAGTAATTGCTTTCTTGAATCTGCCTTTAATAATTACACATGGCAAAGCAGCAGTGAGAATGAGAGCGGCAGAGACTAATGGAAAACTAGATTTTTCACTGAATTAGAGAGCAGACGATCCATATATTGACAATCCATCAAGATGAACAAGATCGGGAAAAGTGTTTGAGACTGTCCTGAGAACAAGGAGGCAAACTGGGTGTGATGCGGTGTGGCACGAGCATCGGGGATGCTGGGAGAACAGAGCGAGAGAGAGAGAGAGAGAAAATAAATTATGAATCCTGGGATAAAAAGCCCAGTTGAAAGTTTCCACCAGAAGTCAGCAAAAACATCCTGTTAATTCACAGAATGCTCCGATTCTGGGTTGTAGAGCAGAACTGGGCCGGTTCCTCTCCTCACTGATATCCAGAAGAGAGCAGATAAATTCTGGTTCCATTTGTCCGACACACCTCCAGATAACTACCATCACTGTGCCTTTACACACAGGACAGGACACCCAGAGAGTGACCCTATGCACTATTTGGTAGAGAAATATCAACTAAATTCATTCAAAACTGAAACGGACAGAAAGAATAACGCAGGAAGAATACATTCACGATTGGCAGCACAAAGTCACACAAGTACATAAATTAAACTACTTCCACAGAATTAAGACCGATTATAAATTGGCACCATATTTGATCCATATTAAAGATTATGGACAAAGAAAGCTACTGTCAATAGTATCGTCTGAGTGAGCACAGTCTGTCTGTAGAGACGGGTCGACACAGACAGAACCGGAGACCCAGAGAGGACAGACTGTGTTCACACTGCACTGAAAATTTGCATGTGGTACCAACCTTGGCCACCAGGTGCCTTAGTGCCTTCCTGAGCCTATGTCCTACAAAAAAATTCTCTCTAAAATAATTTTTTTTCTCCAAATAATTTTTTTCCTCTTTTTTTTCTCAAAAGGCAACACACTAGAAAACTTTTTTTTTTTTTGCTTGCTAGCTAGCTAATAATTAGCATGCTGTACCTACCTCGGCCACCAGGTGCCACTATGAGTTATCATTCAATCTTACAGATAAACTTCATTGGGATTAGAAAATAATATTTTGTCATTAAATTAAGGTATTTGTGATTTTAATCTAATGGCCCTGCATCAGTGTGGAGAAGCCTGAAAGGCATTACTAACCACAATACACCATCCCCCAACACTGTAAGGAACCAACAACTGGCTGATGATTTGAATGTGTTTTACTGTAGATTTGAAAGTCCCAGTCTCACACCCCACACCCACTCTGACCTTCACTTCACACAAACACCAACACCTCCTGCAACCCCCCTCCTGCTACTCAACCTGCACTTAAGATCTGTGAAGAGAAGGTGTGCCATGTCTTCCGAAAACAAAAGACATGAAAAGCACAGGGCCTATATTATGTTTCACCCATGTGTCATAGAGATCCTGTGCTAACCAGCTGGCCCCCATCTTCACACTGATCTTCAATAGATCACTAGAGCAGTGTGAAGCATGCTGCTTCAAACTTTCAATCATCATTACCGTATTTAATTGTAATGTATGTATACATCTTATTAGTACTCTCTAGAAACTGCCTTTCATTTTGTAGATTTTAATATGTAAAATCATTTTACATGAGCGTATTTTTTATTGTAATACAGTAAAAAAAAATAAAAAGACTTATATAAATGAGAATCCTCGTCGAAAACTATGGGAATAGTAAAAGTAAAATGTTACGGTAAGGAGATTCAGGGAGTAAAATAAGCTTTAGTGTCCCTTAGGGGTGGGAATCACAGGGTAATTGGCCATACGATAACATTTGTATATTTAGGACACAATACGATTCTTTATTTTGGGTGTATTGCGATTCCAAACTATGATATATTGCAATATTTCACTCCATTTTTTACATTCGTCTTTCACCAAAATCACCAAAAGCATTTTTTAACTAATATACGTAAAATGTCCAATTACAAAACAAGGTCAGTTTATTTCTGTAGCAGGGCGAAGGGCGGGGCCGGGTTGTGATTATACACACCCAGTCCCTTATCAGGCTAATTAAGCCTTCTAGAGGGAAAAGGCCAACGCAGAGCAGCAGTGTGAGAGAGAGAGGAGAGAGAGAGATGAAAAAAAAAGCCTACTCGCCGCTTCTCCGATACACCGTCGGATGGTCCTCAATCACTTCTCCACCCTCTTAGGCAGACGACAGCCGCTTCTCCCCGGGCGAACCGGAGTCAGACTCATGACCCCCGGTGGTCAGAACGCCCCTCTGCGTTCTCAGCAACTCGTGGGGACACTCCTCCGCCCCTGGCAGCGGCCCAGGGGAACACTTTCCTCCTCCCCTCGTGGACGGCGGTCTTCCTCCTACCCCTGGCAGGGCTCTTCTCCGCCCCTGGCAGCAGCTCCATCGCTGCAGGTGGTCGGGGAGACCAGTCCCCACTCGTGTTGTCGGTCTACTCCCTCCACCGGTGGATGGTAGTGTCGAGGACTCTGCGACAGACATCCCTCCTCCTTCCCGGATTTCGGCATCAATGTAACGTAGTTCCATGGAAAGGAGGAGGCAAGAACCGGCTTGACGATATAAATAATATTTTAATAATAAACTTAAACAAAAGACGACAACAAACACACACATGACGGACATGTCCGTAAACTATCTCTCTCTCATCGCACCACTGTCTGCCATCGGTCTTTATCCCTCTCGGAGGCTTAATTAGCCTGATAAGGGACCGGGTGTGTAGAATCACAACCCGGCCCCACCCTCCGCCATGCCACAATTTCCTAATATCCATGGGCAATGCAAAGCCATAAGCATATAAGACCATAATGCCTCCCTATTTGGCATGCAAATTGATTTTTTTCATAACTTTGAAGTGGTGGTGGTGTAGTGGTCTAAAGCACATAACTGGTAAACTGGTAATCAGAAGGTTGCTGGTTTGATCCCCATTGTGTCCGTGAGTAAGGCACTTAGCTCCAGGTTGCTCCGGGGGGATTGTCCCTGTAATAAGTGCACTGTATAATACATTGGTACTCAGAAGGTTGCTGGTTTGATCCCCACAGTCACCACCATTGTGTCCTTGAGTAAGACACTTAACTCCAGGTTGCTCCGGGGGGATTGTCCCTGTAATAAGTGCACTGTAAGTCGCTTTGGATAAAAGCATCTGCCAAATGCATAAATGTAAATGCTTTGGACATAAATATAACCAGAATATTTACTCGACAGGTTTCATTAGAATAACCTTGGTACGAAATGCCTGGGACAACAGTTCAGCGGCCATTATACACAAATATTTGACCAATCACTCTCCAGTATTCCAGAGATGTCATAAAGTTGGTTTTAATATTAAACATTTTGCAAACCTCTCCTGAACTTTCTTCAAAACTTGTGATGTTGTAGATTTCCCTCAGACATTTTTGTACAGGTCCATGTCTTCGTTACGTTTCCCTGGTTGACGCAACGGTACAAATTACGTGATTATGATGTATCATGTATTTGCGAAAGTCTCTTTGTTCGGGAGGAAAATCAATAGCAGAGCTCCTGGAGCGCCTCTTCCCGGCTTTTACATTTCCAGATAGGACGGCTCTAGAATTGCTGATTCTACATTTAGAATGACAGTGATTCATATGGCACTGCTGTCCGGTTAGGCGGCTAACTTATACCTGAGGGTCTCCGGCTGACATTTCATCTACAACTTTGGGAAAGGTTAAGGGCCACGGGGCTACAAGCTGCAGGAAACCTTTAGCATGGGCTTATTTTTAGACTGCAAATGAAAAACTCTGCTTTGTTTGGGCTGGTCTTCCTCAGGAGACCGGAGGAGTAATTTAGTAGGTCTGTTTTACAGGAGCTGTATACAGGAAAAGTTTGAAGTCAGTTGTTGAACCAAAGGAAGACCTCAATCTATTTTAAACACTGTAACTAGTTGAGAGTGTGTCAGAGGAATGAGAACGAGTCACTCTGGAGGGTGTAGTGAGAATCACTTGGTCCCCCAATTATGTAGGAGACCTGACAAAAGACATCAAAGAATATGCTGATTTTTAATCACACGTCACCTAAAGGTGTATGAATGCCAGAGGACCCCTTCCTCTATTTACCTCGGGCACCAGCTAAGGAATTTACGGTGTACGAAAGATCCAAATGTACCATTTAATAAATTAGAAATATAAATTGGGGTAGCTGGTCATCTGAATAATCTGAAGGATTGTCGAATAATCATTCGATCTCATTTAATGTAACTTGAGATCATAAGAGACTCTAATAATGGTGCGTGAGAGCAGCACCGCAGCTCGCACCTGATTGAGGAGCCCACTGTACAAAGGGGCCTCAGTTTGTTCCTGGGAGGCAGCAGATGCCCTAACCCCGCCCACACCCTTATCCTAACCATATGGAGCCTGGAAGGCTGAGTGCCCTGCCAGGAACATCCAGAGGCACCTTTCTCTCATCGTGGATTGTGGAGAGGAATAAAACGCATCTCAAAGTCCAGACGCACTCCAAACTTCCCAAACAGCCTAAAACGTTCCGCTGGAGCAAAACTTGCATGTCAGAGCGTCTAAAAAGGAACCCCCCGGCATTACATCTTTAAGGAATCCTTTATTAAAGTTCAAATGATAAGGAAGCGTGTCATGTTAATAAACAAATCCGAAACTGGCATTTCTCTGTGCGGTCAACGGCACTTCCATGAGTCGCGTGAAGTGACCCAATTTAAGGGGGAGAGAAACGGACCCAGCGGATACGCACTCTGGCTCCAGATAGATTGTAACATGATTGCTTGTGACGTGTTGAATCTTAATATATTGTATGTGTAACGGTGTGTATCTTATCATGAAGAAAATCTGTGATACATTTTACAATTCGCGTGATATGAGCGTGAAGCGATCATCTGTGTTCCGCAACTGCTTTGGGGTCCTTGAATAACGTATGACGTGTGAGTAAAGGCAGCTGGTGGACTTTCTGGTGCCCCCCTAGGGACTCGGTGCCCTACGCAGACTGCGTAGCCTGCTTATAGGGAGCGGCGGTACTGTGTAGTATCCAAAACAGATTAAAGTCCAACAAGAAATGTATTTATTTTATGAGTGTCTGGTTAAGTGCTCATGGAAAAGATGTGTATTTAGCTGTTTTCTGAAGACACAAAGTGAGTCAGCTTCACGGATTGAGTTGGGAAGGTCATTCCACCAGCGTGGTACGATGAAGCCGAAAGTCCGGGAAAGTGTTTCGGTGCCTCTTTGTGTTGGTACAACAAGGCGATGCTCATTAGCCGACCGCAGGCTTCTGGTGGGAACGTAGCTCTGCATAAATTATTTTAGGAATGTTGGAGCAGACCCATTGACTGTTCTGTATGCAGCATCAGGGCCTTGAATTTAATACGTGCATCAACCAGCAGCCAGTGGAGAGAGACAAAAAGTGGTGTAACATGTGCTCTCTTAGGTTCATTAAAGACCAGACATGCTGCTGCATTCTGGATCATTTGGAGAGGTCTAATAGCACATGCAGGAAGGCCTGCAATGAGAGCGTTACAGTAGTCCAGTCTAGTTACGACAAGGGACTGAACGAGCAGTTGTGTGGCATATACAGAGAGGAAGGGTCTTCCTCATGTTGTAGAATCTACATGGTCGTGTGGTCTTTGAGATGTGGTCTGAGTTGGTTATCGATGGTTGCCCCTAGATTTCTGACCGTTTTGGAAGGCGATACTGTAGTTGGACCCAGCTGCACGGTGATGTTGTGTAATATGGCTTCTTTTCCAAAATAAATATCTAAAACTCCTTTAAAACAGCAAAAATTTACAGAACTTTAGGAGCTATACTGCAGAAGAACAAAATATGATCTGAGAATGTTGAATACAATATGTAATATTTCAATATTTTTATATATTTAAAAATCCTTAAAACATTTACATTTATGCATTTGGCAGACGCT
>NC_068302.1:40902291-40954791 GCF_025860055.1 Xyrauchen texanus
AAAACATCCTTGGATGGAAACGTAGTTATTGTGGTACAAAAAAATTATATTTCCCTGTGAATTAAATGTATTTTTCTAACCCTATTTGCACATTTAATTTCTTGTTTTAAGCATAAATCCCTCAATGTTGTTGGATTTCTCCCAAAACAACACTTTATATCTAATGCCATTTTGCTTGTCCAATAAATGCATGTCGTTTTAAGAAAGTTTGGATATTTTTATTGGAATACAAGACAAGGATACTAATTAAAACAATGTTTGTTTTCTCAGAGTGTTTGACAAATATGATTTGATAGTTATGGAATAAAAGATACTGGGGCTGATATGTGTTTAATGCCGTAACAATATCAGTCCTAACGTCATCGCCGACATTAGAAGGGTCATCTAGTGCCTTTGATCATGTGTGCATTGTGATGTTCGACTGATTCACACTGTGTGTGTTTGTGTGAATGTTGTGATGTCCTGCAGTAGTGGTGAGGCTCCTGTTTTTCTTCTTCATTAAGCGTGCTGAAGAGTGTTAAATAATATTAATGACCGGGAGAGTCGTTACTTACCTCGCTTTACACCCGCTCAAGTGATTTTATCGATTAGCGTGGAGATGTGGCACAGAACGGCAGATTATTGTGCGCTCTGATATTATCAGCAGCTTAAATAAGTTGATTAGCGACAGCGCTATCTTTAAATAGATCTAGATGATGATGTTGATTGGGTAAAGCAGGCCGCCATCCATCTTTTTGATCTGCTAATAACTGGAATCCATCACTGTTTCTATCAGGCCCGCTCGGACTCGCTCGTCTCTCCTGAGCCCAGATTTTTAGGAGAACCGACCCAGGAATGTAGGACACATGGAGCGCTCTGTTAATGGAGTGTGAAACGGGTCGAATCTGTGAACATGTTTCAGGTGTTCATGTGTCATATAAAGCTTCACAGTATCACAGATGTGTCGTCACATGATTTCGGTTTCGACATGTTTAATACAGGGGGTTTGGAAGTCGGGATGCACCGATATTGACCTTCTGGCTGATACAGATACATTTAATTAAATAATCCAATTGCATTAATTTCATTTCATTAAATACAATCATGTTCATGTAATGGCCGATCTGTACTCATTCAACTAGAGATGCAATGATGCAAAATGTGTGTATCCGAAAATCCTGTTATTATTCATATGAACTGAATTATGAATAGCTTCTTGTTAGGTTCACGTTAAATTGGTAAACGAAACAAACGTGAAGCGAAATGAACACTTATTTTGATACGTGAAGTTTTAAGAGAATAAAATGTTTTATTCTTCAGATCTATTGGTTGATATTTGAACTGACACAAGGGAAAGTGAACACTTCTTTTGATCGGCCAATTTAACATGATTATCAGCCAATGCGACAATCACATAGTGGCCAAAAATTGGCCGATTAATCGGCCTGGCCGGTCCGAGGTCGCCGATAGTGGGTTTTGCCGATACCGATAACTGAGGTTGGAAAACAGGCCGATAGCGATTAATCAGCCTGACCGGTCTGAGGTCGACCGAAAGTGGGTTTTGCCGATACCGATAACTGAAGTTGGAAAACAGGCCGATAGCGATTAATCAGCCTGGCCGGTCCGAGGTCGACCGAAAGTGGGTTTTGCCGATACCGATAACTGAGGTTGGAAAACAGGCCAATAGCGATTAATCGGCCTGGCCGGTCCAAGGTCGACCAATGGTGGGTTTTGCCGATACCGATAACTGAGGTTGGAAAACAGGCCGATAGCGATTAATCGGCCTGGCCGGTCCAAGGTCGACCAATGGTGGGTTTTGCCGATACCGATAACTGAAGTTGGAAAACAGGCCGATAGCGATTAATCGGCCTGGCCGGTCCGAGGTCGACCGCTAGTGGGTTTGCCGATACCGATAACTGAGGTTGGAAAACAGGCCGATAGCGATTTATCGGCCAGGCCGGTCCATGGTCGACCAATGGTAGGTTTTGCCGATACCGATAACTGAGGTTGGAAAACAGGCCGATATCGATTAATCAGCCTGGCCGGTCCGAGGTCGACCAATAGTGGGTTTTGCCGATACCGATAACTGAGGTTGGAAAACAGGCCCGATAGCGATTAATCGGCCTGGCCGGTCCAAGGTCGACCAATAGTGGGTTTTGCCGATACCGATATCTGAGGTTGGAAAACAGGCCGAAAGCTTTTAATCGGCCTGGCCGTTCCGAGGTCGACCAATAGTGGGTTTTGCCGATACCGATAACTGAGGTTGGAAAACAGGCCCGATAGCGATTAATCGGCCTGGCCGGTCCGAGGTCGACCAATAGTGGGTTTTGCCGATACCGATAACTTAGGTTGGAAAACAGGCCCGATAGCGATTAATCGGCCTGGCCTGTCCGAGGTCGACCAATAGTGGGTTTTGCCGATACCGATATCTGAGGTTGGAAAACAGGCCGAAAGCTTTTAATCGGCCTGGCCGTTCCGAGGTCGACCAATAGTGGGTTTTGCCGATACCGATAACTGAGGTTGGAAAACAGGCCCGATAGCGATTAATCGGCCTGGCCGGTCCGAGGTCGACCAATAGTGGGTTTTGCCGATACCGATAACTTAGGTTGGAAAACAGGCCCGATAGCGATTAATCGGCCTGGCCGGTCCGAGGTCGACCGATAGTGGGTTTTGCCGATACCGATAACTGAGGTTGGAAAACAGGCCCGATAGCGATTAATCGGCCTGGCCGGTCCGAGGTCGACCGATAGTGGGTTTTGCCGATACCGATAACTGAGGTTGGAAAACAGGCCCGATAGCGATTATCGGCCTGGCCGGTCCGAGGTCGACCGATAGTGGGTTTTGCCGATACCGATAACTGAGGTTGGAAAACAGGCCCGATAGCGATTAATCGGCCTGGCCGGTCCAAGGTCGACCGATAGTGGGTTTTGCCGATACCGATAACTGAGGTTGGAAAACAGGCCCGATAGCGATTAATCGGCCTGGCCGGTCCAAGGTCGACCGATAGTGGGTTTTGCCGATACCGATAACTGAGGTTGGAAAACAGGCAGATAGCGATTAATCGGCCAGGCCGGTCCAAGTTCGACCAATGGTAGGTTTTGCCGATACCGATAACTGAGGTTGGAAAACAGGCCGATATCGATTAATCATCCTGGCCGGTCCGAGGTCGACCGATAGTGGGTTTTGCCGATACCGATAACTGAGGTTGGAAAACAGGCCCGATAGCGATTAATCGGCCTGGCCGGTCCAAGGTCGACCAATGGTGGGTTTTGCCGATACCGATAACTGAGGTTGGAAAACAGGCCCGATAGCGATTAATCGGCCTGGCCGGTCCGAGGTCGACCAATAGTGGGTTTTGCCAATACCGATAACTTAGGTTGGAAAACAGGCCCGATAGCGATTAATCGGCCTGGCCGGTCCGAGGTCGACCGATAGTGGGTTTTGCCGATACCGATAACTGAGGTTGGAAAACAGGCCCGATAGCGATTAATCGGCCTGGCCGGTCCGAGGTCGACCGATTGTGGGTTTTGCCGATACCGATAACTGAGGTTGGAAAACAGGCCCGATAGCGATTAATCGGCCTGGCCGGTCCGAGGCCGACCGATAGTGGGTTTTGCCGATACCGATAACTGAGGTTGGAAAACAGGCCCGATAGCGATTGATCGGCCTGGCCGGTCCGAGGTCGACCGATAGTGGGTTTTGCCGATACCGATAACTGAGGTTGGAAAACAGGCCCGATAGCGATTAATCGGCCTGGCCGGTCCAAGGTCAACCGATAGTGGGTTTTGCCGATACCGATAACTGTGGATGGAAAACAGGCCTGATAGCGATTAACCGGCTGTACATAATATGTAATAAAGTTCGGAAGCTTGGACGGAAGTTTATTTTGTCAGAAAGTATAAAAGATTGGGAAACATTTTTGTAAAAAAACAAAACTGTAATTCTGTCCCTGTCCACGTCTCATTCCCACAATGCACTGTGCTCGTGCTTGGCCTTCTGTAGCAAGTGAACAGCCGAACGGCAGCGGTTTCACATAAGGTTGACATTAGCATGAAGATTTACTACCGATAATTTAGTTTTTCTCCCCTTTTCTCCCTAATTTGGATGTCCAATTCCCAAAGTCCTAGTGGTGGCGTAGTGACTCGCCTCAATCCGGGTTGGCGGAGGACGAATCTCAGTTGCCTCCACGTCTGAGACCGTCAATCCGCGCATCTTATCATGTGACTTGTTGAGCGTGTTACCGTGGAGACGTAGCACGTGAGGAATTTTCACGCTATTCTCCGCGGCATCCACACACAACTCACCACACGCCCCACCGAGAGCGAGAACCACATTATAGCGACCACGAGGAGGTTACCCCATGTGACTCTACCCTCCCTAGCAACCGGGCCAATTTGGTTGCTAAGGAGACCTGACTGTTATCTTTAATGATAGCGTCCTCTAAACCTGGTCAGCAATGCAATTCTCCAGTGCAGTGATTAGTTATAAACAAATGAATGATCAAACCACGTTTGGTTGTCTTACATGACTGATTGACTGTACCAAGACAATAATAATAAAGTTTTAAATCTGACTTTAAAGTGTCTGTTTCTCTGCACAGAGTAGTCACGTTGTAAAACAAACTCCATGAAGAGTCAGTGATTGTTTTTTATTTAACCTCTAGGGGGCACTGTTAAACTGCAGAACCAAAGAGTTCAGTCTGTAGAACCCTCCAGCGCTGGCCACGGAGGAACGAATTATAATCCACAAATTATAAAAAATCGGAGACTGTCGGTGCTGATTTTTACCCGATAGCTCAAAAATGCTACTATCGGCCCTGATTAATCGGTAAATCTGATATATCGTCCATCAATTTATGTACGTTTTAATGGCAGTTCGCACCTTGTTAAATTGCATCTGATGTCCAGTAGTGCAGATACAGTAGTTGTTTTAATCAGCTGATACCGATGTTTGGCCAATACATCGGACCATCTCTATTTATAACAACTCAAATGTGTAACCACATATCCAGGATTGGGGGGGATCAGATGTGGTCTTTTGTTGTTGTTGTTTTCCCCTCCTGTCTCCTCCCAGGTCGAGAAGACGGGGATGACCTGACGGGGCGCAAAGCACGCCCCTCCCCAGGGAAAGTGTAGGTCATGCCGGTGTCGCACGCCCGGTCCCCAATCGGCCTGATGGGGCGCGCGAGGGATAAAGGCGGTTCGAGAGAGAGAATTACGGGCATGTCCGTCATGTGTGTGTTTATGATTGTGTGTTTTGGTTTTGAGTTTAATTAAATATTATTTATACTGACAAGCCGGTTCTCGCCTCCTCCTTGCCCATCTTAACCCCCTTACAATTATAATTTACAACAGATGAATAAATATTTTTTAATTATTTGAATCCTGCTATTACAAATGAGAAATCGAAGTCCACGTTAAGTTTCTGGGATGCTGGTTTTATTTTGGTTAAAGGGAGGATCTCCTAATCAAACTATTGGTGTCAAGTCAAAATGTATTTTATAGCACATTTAAAAGCAACGGAGTTGCACCAAAGCACTGACAAATTGGGTTTGGCAGTGGATTATATGGGCATTTTAAAGTTTGTGTGTGTGGTGTAATATAGTTTTACGGCAACATGGATTGTTAGGTATAAATAACTATTTAAATGTACAAACTACAACTATGATTATCTGTCGCTCTGATGTAATAAACATAGGAAATAGTTTTGACTTTTCTATTTGTACATCTAAGATGATGAGCGGCATATTGGACACAGATAATGCCTTAATTAATGCCTTCATTAATAATAAAATAATGCTTGAACATTTAAATTAGTCAGATCATTGTAATTCAACTACAAATATATCTGTAGGTCATCTGCATAGCAATGAAAATGAATGTTGTGTTGTCAAATCACTGAACTAAGAAGTAACATATATAGTGGAAACAGTATTGGCCCTAACACGGATACTTGCGGAACACCTCAAATTACTGTTGAAGAGGAGGACATCAAAAATAGTGATCCATAATCCAAATAATCTAAAAGTAATCCATAACAGATTACTAATTACATCTAAAATTTAAATCAGATTACTTTACTGATATTGTCTCAAAAAAGTAATCACAGTGCTAATCTTTACTTTTAAGTTACTTTCATAAATGCATTTCACAAGTTTGTTTTTCTGCTCAAATTCAAAATTAATATCTATATTATTATGTCACAGAAACACAGTCATATATATATTCATAAACATCTTTCATGAGCAATACTGTTTCACACTGATCATGCAGTCTGTGTGATCCAGCAAAACAACCTTAATCCAACGGTTTGTCTGACGTTTAGCCCCAAACATTATTGATACTGGGGTTTAGTTTTGTTTTGTTTTGCCGGCAAACTGCCTCTCCTGCTTATCCAACTGTGAACGGAACATTCTGCCTTAATTTGATTAAACACTTTGTTAGGAACGGCAATTAATGCACTTTCTCTGGCCATTTTTAATGGCTTGCAGCAATTAATACATTGAATCTTGTTAATTATTCTCCTGTTTTTTTGCTCATAGGTGAAGCGTACGCTGGAGATGTTATTTGTGGGGGTGAGAGCGCTGTCAGCGGCTGAAAGCTCAGCACACTTGAAGCTGGAATCCATTTATTCCCCTGGCCAGGCCTAATTACCCCTCTCTCCCGGCCGCCACAGGTACACTCTGCTTTCATCCCGGCCTGAGCCCATTCTGCACCCAACCAATAGAGAAAGATTAATTGTTTTCTTTCTTTTGTCTCTCCGGGGACACGGGTCACTTAATAAAGAAAAATAATTCTCCCTTGCCCCCCACAATCGGCCTTATTTCCCCAAAATGTGTTCGGACAACGTGCACGGGGAGCTTTTGTTCTTGTTAGTGAGTTACCTTCAAAGTGGCAGAAATACACCAGAAACAAATGCCCCAAATGAAGGAAAATGGATGAGCGTCGAGTCGCCGCTGAGCACGAGTTGTGTCATCATTTGTTTGGCCATTGCGCTCTAATTCGTCATTACAGAAGTGAAATTAGAGCGTCTGCTTGCTGGTGTTGATTTGTAAAGCAAGTGTAATAACAAAAGGGAATGGAGGTGCAATTAGTGTTCTTTGGTATTTGAGTGTCGCAGCGTTTGCTGAGCGAACACATCACACCCACAAACACATTAATGGCAAACAGTCAGGACGCTCTACGCAGAGGTCAATAACATGCACACTTAAATGCAAATGGCACTGTAACGTGTCAGATCAGTGACCTTTTGTGGGAAATGATTCACAGGTTTATCAGTAGTGCAGCGTTTCAGAGAATGACACTAAAGATACTTCATCAGATTAAATTCATGTTTGATAAAGAAGGTTTAATCAAGCCTGAAATTGTACATTAATTGGCAGCTAACGGTTCATGGCATGAAGGTCTAAAGGGTCTGACTGTTTCACAAGGTCTTAAACGTTCTGCTAAATAATCTGGCGCCAAACCATGTTATGCTTTACGTGTAAGAAATGCAATCTTAAAATCAACCCTAAAATGAACTGGTAACCAATGCAAAGAAGCTAAAACTGGAGAGATCCGGTTTAACGACCTACAATGCACTGATTGAAGACGTGCTCAGGACCGGTCAACCCACAAGGCGGCATTGCTTAGAGGGCATAGCGGTCACTAATCTACCAAACCAATTTTAGCATGTGTCCAATCTGCGTCGAACAACATCGCCCTGTGCATTCCTATAACGTGTTGTGGCGCCCCCTAAGGAACATATAGACCATGCACTAAATGCCTTATTGGCATACTGGTAGGGATCGGTGAATCGGAGCGATGCCCAATGTAGGCGTGAAAGAATCTCTTAAATCGGTTCTTCTCAATGAATTTTGTCACGCAGTAAAACAGAAGGCAAAACAACGCTGAGTGAAGTGGATATTTACTTACAATTCATTGAAACAAAACCTGCAGATGAATTCAATCGTTTGCCAGTGATGAAGATCATCTGCGAGTCTGTGAACGATTATTTACTGAAAGTCATTTTCTAAATACTGACATGAAATCTCTTAAAAGTACCAAAACTTACCAAGTCAATATCATGTTTACTGGACACGTCCTATGAGTTGCCTACCATATAAATAGCATAATATATTATAAAGATAACAAGCTTTTACCATATTGTACCAGCACTAGCCTAGTTTCCATCCAGCTGTCGCGCTACTTTGTTGTCGACAAAGTGAAAATGCAAAAAAAAAAAGGGACATTTTCCGCCTTCTGCCGGTTTCCATTCAAACGGGCTTTTATGGATAATAATGGTGTGTGTGATGACATCATGCCTAAAAACACACTTTGTCGTGTCAGTTTTGGTTTAGCGCAACAGAAATCTGTTTCATTCAGAAGTGTGTGTTTATCACTAATTCACCTCACAGATGTCACTGATGTTTCTCCTCTGAGATTATTGAGACAACAGAAATTATTCAGTTTACTGTCATTATAATTAACAAATAAAAGCATCAGAAGAGGAGGAATTGCAAAAGTGAGCAGGTGCTCTTCTGATGGGACTGTAATATCGGTCCTGATGTTGCACCTATCACAGGTTGCCATCGGTTACGACCCGAGAGCCAATCATCACCATCACAGCTGCATCATGTCCCGCAACTTTTAACCCCCAACTGAACTTGATCATCATCTCAAATTAATTTAATGTTGTCATTTATATTTTCTGAAGCAGTAAATGTGATCTGAGGTAAAGAGGGTTCGATTTAAAGTATTTAAACGTTTTAAAATGTTCAAAAGCTGTTTTCTGAAAGTGACTCATTGGACAAATAGTTCAGATAGTTTATAATCTTGAGAAAAGTCTAGAACATTCTGAGAGTCATTCAGACGACTTTATTCATCTCCAGAACAGAGTACGGATCATTTAACATTGTGTACAGAAAAGGCATATTTAGGTCTAAAATTATATTTTATTTAATTTGGTAATTTATTTTATTTTATACAGGGGATTTTGGTGACATTTCTTCAAAAGTATAAACAATAATTTAATAGAATTGTGCTGCAAGTGTTCCAAAAAAATAAATAAAAGAAAGTACTGAAGCTTTTCTCAAGTGTTTTGCATTTATTCTTAATTTAAATCATCATCTTTGTGCACAGAAATGATGTGTTTTGTATTGTGGATAATTCTGTGATCTATTATTCTGAATGGTGTGTAAAAGCAACTTTAATAAATAAACAGATGATTACTGCGATTGTATTAATCACAAACAGTGTTCAATCATTTGTTCTCCTTGTACTTGTTGATGACCGGTGCATGATACGAGAGATTTGTGTTGCACTCCTGTTAGTGTCCCGTTTGCAGATCGGCTCTATATGCCGTAAAGATCAACCCATAATCACGTACCATAAATTATCTTTCAATACTGTCGTCATGGTAACACAGGCTAACGATTGGCGCAAACTCTGTCATGTGACACTACATTTTTGCATTAATACCAATTTTATCGAAAAAAGTGTTTCCAAACAAGTTTTTCATGACATTTGATGTTTCGACACAGAGTTTATGTGCTTGAGTTAAACGGAAAAATATGATGTCGACATTTGTGACATTTTAGCTCTAATGTGCGTTTCCATCAGATTTATTTTAATGCACTAAAATCCTTGTATGGAAACATAGTTAATGTACATGATACTGCCATCCATAACAGATTACTAATTACTTCTAAAATTGAAATCAGATTACTTTACTGGATATTGTCTCAAAAAAGTAATCACAGTGCTAATATTTACTTTTAAGTTACTTTCATAAATGCATTTCACATAAGTTTTATTAATAATTGTATTAAAATGTATGTCTAGATTATAATGTCCATACAGAACTTTCAGCTGTCACAGAGACACATATGCACATACAGCACGTTTCCAATGTATTCTACATACATAATATTATTTAGAAACGTGTCACCAGAGTAATGTACTTACTGTGTCATTTAAAATCTTTTTATTTATTTACTTACTAAAAAAGGAATTATATTACAGTAACTAATGACTCTGTATTCAGATTACACCCAACACTGATACTAAACAAATCAACAGTATTTATTACAAATAATTTAATTTAAATGTAACATTTTAGTGCAATTTTTAATGATCTTTTATTGCAACAAAACTCTTTTGTGAATGTGTATCTTTTCAATACACGGTCATATAGACTTCCATGCAATAAATAATGCATAAATTAATTCAGTAATCTTTCTAATGGACTGCATGAAGCCAATTCATATTAAAAAAACAATTAAAAAAAACATTTGTGAATCAGACTCTTTGTATGCAGCCAGCAAAGAAAATGCAATGGAAATTGTTGATATAATAACAATGTTTACCCCCAAAAATTGCCTTATGTGGTAACATCTAAAGTGAGTCAAAAATGTTATTTAACATGTCCGAATCAATTTGAATACATTAATTACACCAACAAACCTAATTTCAAATGTTAGATCAAGTAGAAAGGTAACAATTGTATTTTAGCACTTTGTACAGTGCATTTATTGTATTTGTGTTATTTTGTGGTACTTCTTTCTGTCTTTTATACATATATATTGTTCTGAGACTCTGACAGACGTCTGATTTTCTGTGTGTGATCAGAGAGGATGGATATCAGGCGCTCTGTGACATAATGTGCTGTGGCACGCAGCTTCGCTTTATTAGCACCAGCCTGTTATTTTCCTGCGACTCTAAGTGTAGATAGGCAGTGATAAATGCTGTCCTGCTCTGTTGATGCAATTCATTTGTCAACTGCCTGAACAAGGTTAATCAGTATTCTCCAGCCAGATTACGGCCTCGTCACCCTCTCGGCAGTAATTCCTGCCGTATGGGCCCTCATCAGGCCCCCCGTTACGGCCCCGAACACAACACATGCACCCCTGCAGCTGGGGACCAACATGAGTTATCTGGGATTGCCTTTGCTTGAAAACATATTATTAATAACACCAGAGTAAAAGGAAATAGACAAACACAAAACACAAATTATGTCAGGACGCTTTCATAATTTATACTGCGAGTATTTCATACGTAGACCTGCGTAACCATGGGAAACGGCGTAAAAAAAAATCAATGGAAATTCATATTTCATAAGGCCATAATTGCGTTTGAGGTGTGCGCTGGTCGTTTGTTTTAGCGCCGGCGTGCTGACAGTACCATACATTTGTGCTCTGCCTCTTATTTCATCTTGCAGTCCTTCGATTTCACCGCTCGTGTCTTTTTACCGCTACAGCTGCTGAAAATAAGGGCTTTGAAGTCAAGAAAATGCTGCTTTTTTTTAACACTTGACAGCGTTCTATCATCTGTGAAGTTATCGATTTGCCAGTGTTTTAACCATCAAACTGGATCTGTTTGAGAGCCTCTGGTTTTTAAACAATTCCTTTGACAGGCGAGGTGTCACAGCAATTGCCCCGCTTTTAAAGACAGTATTTCAATTTGTGGAGCGCGCCGGGCCTCTTTGAAGGAGCGTTGGACCGCCGAAAGGGCCCCCGCGGCGGACAGAGTTGTCAGAGTACGGTGAGGGGAAAAAAATGGAGAGGCTTTGCTTTATAGATTGCTGTTAGGTCAACAAAACTTTGGCAGCATTGATTAACTTGACAGTGAATACAGCAGTACATTTATCACTAATAGCTGGACTGCAGAAAATCTAATAAGACTCCAACAATCCCCCCCGGAGCCGTAACCGGTTCAGCACGGCCAGCGGAGCGTGCATTGGAAATATCTGCAGCCGAGGGGTCAGACGGAGATGATACCCCCAAAACCACACGTCATCCCATCAAATGCATCTTTCCTCGGCCGTGCGCTCCAAAAAACAGGAGCAAGACTGCTGCGCCAGTGTCATTAATTGAAGCTAAAGTACATCCTCCTCTGGCGGAGTGTCTTATCTCCCCACTGGAGCTCAGCGGCATTAAGAGAAAGGGAGGATTTGAATTGTTGGGAGTTAGATTTGCATGAACAGCTATAAAACACTGACCACACATCACAGTTTAGCGGAGAGGCTAATCGATTAGCTGTCACCTGCGCATCAGCTTCACTCCTTGGATTCAATTTTTTTTTCCACCCGTTTTGCATATGGTATCGATCGGGAGCGGGTAAATGAGCAGAACGCGCGGAGACCAGAGGATGAATTGTTTACTCGCATAAAAATAACCTTTCAATAGAAGAAGATGCATGGCGCGGGCTTGCGCTGGCATTCTGCTGCCCCAAGCAGATGGCATTCAGCTGCTATTGATCTGGTCCTGGAGACAGGCGGGGGGCACGGGGAACGGGCCTGTCCATTCTCACGCCACACCAAACACTTCCTGGAAATGCAGAGACACAATGAAACGGCACTGTTTGTAAACATCATCAGAGTTTTCAGTGGCAGGTGGACGTGCTCGTCGCAGGATTTGATGCATGCGTTGAGTGATTTTACTGTGCACTCCAACAACTGTTCTGCCACACCAAGCAAAAACAGAGTAAAATGTTTGTCAGAATTGATTTATGACTGTAATCATGTCTCTTAGACTGTAATCTGTCCTGGGACAGACAGGTTTCACTCAACTGTGCTAAAATTTAGTGAAAACCGAATGCAAAAATGGACAATCAAAACACTTTGAAGCCATTTTTCTCAGTTTCACTGGCATAGTTACTGCGTTGTGGCTTTGTCGGGCCAGCATAGTCTCATGACTACTCGTAATAATTCATACAAGATGGCGAATTTGTAAGAGGTACAACCAACCAATAAACAAACAGAATTTTAAATTGATACAATACAGGCATCATACTTGAGCACGCCACCTATACAACATTTTATTTTAAGGAAAAAAAAGACCCATCTGTGAACAAATTTGGTTCCTCGTTCCATATTAATTAAAGCCATACAAATATCTGATGCACAGTGGTAAGAAAAAGTATGTGAACCCTTTGCAATTAGGTGTTTTTCTGCATGAATTGGTCATAAAATATGATCTCATCAAGTGTACACAAACACAATGTGCTTAAACTAACAACAAACACACAATTATAATCTTTCATGTCTTTATTGAACACAGCCCATTAAACATTCATAGTGCTGTGGAGAAAGTAAGTGAACCCCTGGATTTAATAACTGGTCGATCCTCCTTTGGCAGCAATAACCTCAATCAAGCCTCTCCGATAGATGCGGATCAGACCTGCACAACGTTCAGAAGGAATTCTGGATCATTCTTCCTTACAGAACTGGTTCAGTTCAGACATATTCTTAGGATGTCTGGTGTGAACGCCTCTCTTGAGGTCATTCCACTGCATCTCTATTGGGTTCATCAGTCCACAAAACATATTCCCATTAGTGTTGTGGAGTGTCAAGATGGTCTTTGACAAACTTCAGGTGCACATAAATGTTTTTGTTGGAAAGCAGCGGCTTCCTTTGTGATGTCCTACCATGAACACACACCTGTTTTCTGTACAGTAGACTCATGAACAGAGATGTTAACCAGTTCCAGTGATTCCATCATGTCTTTATCTGTCACTCTAGGGCTCTTGTTCACCTCACTGAGCATTCTGCGGTGTTCCCTTTGAGTCATCTTGGCTGGACGGCCACTTCTAGTGAGAGTACCTATAGTACTAAATCATCTCCATTTATAGACAGTTTGTCTAACTGTGGACAGATGAATATCTAACGGCCACTTCTAGTGAGAGTACCTTTAGTACTAAATCATCTCCATTTATAGACAGTTTGTCTAACTGTGGACAGATGAATATCTAACGGCCACTTCTAGTGAGAGTACCTATAGTACTAAATCATCTCCATTTATAGACAGTTTGTCTAACTGTGGACAGATGAATATCTAACGGCCACTTCTAGAGAGAGTACCTATAGTACTAAATCATCTCCATTTATAGACAGTTTGTCTAACTGTGAACAGATGTATATCTAACGGCCACTTCTAGTAAGAGTACCTATAGTACTAAATCATCTCCATTTATAGACAGTTTGTCTCACTGTGGACAGATGAATATCTAACGGCCACTTCTAGTGAGAGTACCTATAGTACTAAATCATCTCCATTTATAGACAGTTTGTCTCACTGTGGATAGATGAATATCTAACGGCCACTTCTAGTGAGAGTACCTATAGTACTAAATCATCTCCATTTATAGACAGTTTGTCTCACTGTGGACAGATGAATATCTAATGGCCACTTCTAGAGAGAGTACCTATAGTACTAAATCATCTCCATTTATAGACAGTTTGTCTCACTGTGAACAGATGAATATCTAACAGCCACTTCTAGTGAGAGTACCTATAGTACTAAATCATCTCCATTTATAGACAGTTTGTCTAACTGTGGACAGATGAATATCTAACGGCCACTTCTAGAGAGAGTACCTATAGTACTAAATCATCTCCATTTATAGACAGTTTGTCTAACTGTGGACAGATGAATATCTAACGGCCACTTCTAGAGAGAGTACATATAGTACTAAATCATCTCCATTTATAGACAGTTTGTCTCACTGTGGACAGATGAATATCTAACGGTCACTTCTAGAGAGAGTACCTATAGTACTAAATCATCTCCATTTATAGACAGTTTGTCTCACTGTGGACAGATGAATATCTAACGGTCACTTCTAGAGAGAGTACCTATAGTACTAAATCATCTCCATTTATAGACAGTTTGTCTCACTGTGGACAGATGAATATCTAACTGGTCACTTCTAGAGAGAGTACCTATAGTACTAAATCATCTCCATTTATAGACAGTTTGTCTCACTGTGGACAGATGAATATCTAACGGTCACTTCTAGAGAGACTACCTATAGTACTAAATCAT
This sequence comes from Xyrauchen texanus, assembly GCF_025860055.1. NCBI lineage: Eukaryota > Metazoa > Chordata > Actinopteri > Cypriniformes > Catostomidae > Xyrauchen > Xyrauchen texanus. Next base: position 40,917,071 of record NC_068302.1, read on the forward strand.
CTCCATTTATAGACAGTTTGTCTCACTGTGGACAGATGAATATCTAACGGCCACTTCTAGAGAGAGTACCTATAGTACTAAATCATCTCCATTTATAGACAGTTTGTCTAACTGTGGACAGATGAATATCTAACGGCCACTTCTAGTGAGAGTACCTATAGTACTAAATCATCTCCATTTATAGACAGTTTGTCTAACTGTGCACAGATGAATATCTAACGGTCACTTCTAGTGAGAGTACCTATAGTACTAAATCATCTCCATTTATAGACAGTTTGTCTAACTGTGGACAGATGAATATCTAACGGCCACTTCTAGTGAGAGTACCTATAGTACTAAATCATCTCCATTTATAGACAGTTTGTCTAACTGTGGACAGATGAATATCTAACGGCCACTTCTAGTGAGAGTACCTATAGTACTAAATCATCTCCATTTATAGACAGTTTGTCTAACTGTGGACAGATGAATATCTAACGGCCACTTCTAGTGAGAGTACCTATAGTACTAAATCATCTCCATTTATAGACAGTTTGTCTAACTGTGCACAGATGAATATCTAACGGCCACTTCTAGAGAGAGTACCTATAGTACTAAATCATCTCCATTTATAGACAGTTTGTCTAACTGTGCACAGATGAATATCTAACGGCCACTTCTAGAGAGAGTACCTATAGTACTAAATCATCTCCATTTATAGACAGTTTGTCTAACTGTGCACAGATGAATATCTAACGGCCACTTCTAGTGAGAGTACCTATAGTACTAAATCATCTCCATTTATAGACAGTTTGTCTAACTGTGCACAGATGAATATCTAACGGCCACTTCTAGAGAGAGTACCTATAGTACTAAATCATCTCCATTTATAGACAGTTTGTCTAACTGTGAACAGATGAATATCTAACGGTCACTTCTAGAGAGAGTACCTATAGTACTAAATCATCTCCATTTATAGACAGTTTGTCTCACTGTGGACAGATGAATATCTAACGGTCACTTCTAGAGAGAGTACCTATAGTACTAAATCATCTCCATTTATAGACAGTTTGTCTAACTGTGGACAGATGAATATCTAACGGCCACTTCTAGTGAGAGTACCTATAGTACTAAATCATCTCCATTTATAGACAGTTTGTCTAACTGTGGACAGATGAATATCTAACGGCCACTTCTAGTGAGAGTACCTATAGTACTAAATCATCTCCATTTATAGACAGTTTGTCTAACTGTGGACAGATGAATATCTAACGGCCACTTCTAGTGAGAGTACCTATAGTACTAAATCATCTCCATTTATAGACAGTTTGTCTAACTGTGCACAGATGAATATCTAACGGCCACTTCTAGAGAGAGTACCTATAGTACTAAATCATCTCCATTTATAGACAGTTTGTCTAACTGTGAACAGATGAATATCTAACGGTCACTTCTAGAGAGAGTACCTATAGTACTAAATCATCTCCATTTATAGACAGTTTGTCTCACTGTGGACAGATGAATATCTAACGGTCACTTCTAGAGAGAGTACCTATAGTACTAAATCATCTCCATTTATAGACAGTTTGTCTAACTGTGGACAGATGAATATCTAACGGCCACTTCTAGTGAGAGTACCTGTAGTACTAAATCATCTCCATTTATAGACAGTTTGTCTAACTGTGGACAGATGAATATCTAACGGCCACTTCTAGTGAGAGTACCTATAGTACTAAATCATCTCCATTTATAGACAGTTTGTCTAACTGTGGACAGATGAATATCTAACGGCCACTTCTAGTGAGAGTACCTATAGTACTAAATCATCTCCATTTATAGACAGTTTGTCTAACTGTGGACAGATGAATATCTAACGGCCACTTCTAGTGAGAGTACCTATAGTACTAAATCATCTCCATTTATAGACAGTTTGTCTAACTGTGCACAGATGAATATCTAACGGCCACTTCTAGAGAGAGTACCTATAGTACTAAATCATCTCCATTTATAGACAGTTTGTCTAACTGTGCACAGATGAATATCTAACGGCCACTTCTAGAGAGAGTACCTATAGTACTAAATCATCTCCATTTATAGACAGTTTGTCTAACTGTGCACAGATGAATATCTAACGGCCACTTCTAGTGAGAGTACCTATAGTACTAAATCATCTCCTTTTATAGACAGTTTGTCTAACTGTGGACAGATGAATATCTAACGGCCACTTCTAGAGAGAGTACCTATAGTACTAAATCATCTCCATTTATAGACAGTTTGTCTAACTGTGGACAGATGAATATCTAACGGCCACTTCTAGTGAGAGTACCTATAGTACTAAATCATCTCCATTTATAGACAGTTTGTCTCACTGTGCACAGATGAATATCTAACGGCCACTTCTAGAGAGAGTACCTATAGTACTAAATCATCTCCATTTATAGACAGTTTGTCTCACTGTGCACAGATGAATATCTAACGGCCACTTCTAGAGAGAGTACCTATAGTACTAAATCATCTCCATTTATAGACAGTTTGTCTAACTGTGCACAGATGAATATCTAACGGCCACTTCTAGAGAGAGTACCTATAGTACTAAATCATCTCCATTTATAGACAGTTTGTCTAACTGTGCACAGATGAATATCTAACGGCCACTTCTAGAGAGAGTACCTATAGTACTAAATCATCTCCATTTATAGACAGTTTGTCTAACTGTGCACAGATGAATATCTAACGGCCACTTCTAGTGAGAGTACCCATAGTACTAAATCATCTCCATTTATAGACAGTTTGTCTAACTGTGCACAGATGAATATCTAACGGCCACTTCTAGAGAGAGTACCTATAGTACTAAATCATCTCCATTTATAGACAGTTTGTCTAACTGTGCACAGATGAATATCTAACGGCCACTTCTAGAGAGAGTACCTATAGTACTAAATCATCTCCATTTATAGACAGTTTGTCTAACTGTGGACAGATGAATATGTAACGGCCACTTCTAGAGAGAGTACCTATAGTACTAAATAATCTCCATTTATAGACAGTTTGTCTCACTGTGGACAGATGAATATTTAAGCTCTTCCAGATAACTTTATAACCCTTTCTGTGATCTTTATTGCGAGTCATGGTCCACGTCAGAAGATGCTTCTTGTGAATAGCAAACTCAAAATGTTTAAGTGCTTTTTGTAAGTCAAAGTAGCTCAAACCCGTACCTCCAATCTCGGTTCATTAATTAGATGCCAGGATTGCCAACTCCTGACTCTAATTAGCTTTTGCTGATATCATTATTATAGGTGTTCACTTACTTTTTCCAACCTCCACTGTGAATGTTTGAATGATGTATTTAGTGTGTACAAGAACAAACCAGATGTTATGGTGAGCATACTGGCAAACTATTTTAAGACAAATGTATATATAAATGTAGATAATTCAAAAGGGTTCACATTCTTTTTATTGCCACTGTATGTCATTAACCTGTAATCACATTCATACTATAATTAAGACTTGTCACAAGACTGAGTTGGCAGGGCAGTATATATCTCACATTTTGTGATTTTGTTTTAACTTTGTTTACTGATTTATTTGTTTAATAATAATAATAATATAATAAATAATAATAAAATTATGTTTTATATCATTAATTCATTTGGCAACTCTGTGATTGGTATTTCACCCACCCGTCATTTTAAAAAGAACGTTATTAATCGTCCTTTTATTATGTTCTACCGGTCACCATTTGGAAAGGAGGCTGCGGATCTTCTGAACTGGAATTAAAACAATGATCGTTTTTAGTCCCCAGGGATAGTCAAGTCCTGTTTTACAAAAAATCTCCACTACAGACCTACAGAGCTGAAATATTCTTCATTTGTGTTTTGCTGAAGAAAGAAAGTCACACATCTGGGATGGCATGAGGGTGAGTACATTTTTAGGTGAACTGTTGCTTTAAGCTCAATCGACAGAATTTGTGTTGAAAAATGAATTTCGACTCGTTCCTCCTTTTCTTTAATAAAGTACAAATGTGTGTTCCAGTGAGGCACTTACAATGGAAGTCAATGGGGGACAATTTTTGGAGGTTTAAAGACAGAAATGTGACGCTTATAATTTTATAAAAGCACTTACATTAATTATTCTGTTCAAACTTGTGCAATATTTGAGCTGTAAAGCTGTTTAAATCATCATTATGGGGTTTTAGGGTTTTGGCATTACATCATCATGGTAACCAAGTTGTAATATTGTCCATATCTTCACACAGATGTGGTCAGTGTGTGATTTAATGACAGTAAAATCATGTTAACACACATATTGTTTATCTCTTGTGTCTATACTTTTGAAACAGTATTTTAATGTTTACAGATTAAACCCCATTGACTTGCATTGGAAGTGACTCACTGGAACACACATTTGTTCATATCAAATAACTGTACACTCACCTAAAGGATTATTAGGAACACCTGTTCAATTTCTCATTAATGCAATTATCTAATCAACCAATCACATGGCAGTTGCTTCAGTGCATTTAGGGGTGTGGTCCTGGTCAAGACAATCTCCTGAACTCCAAACTGAATGTCAGAATGGGAAAGAAAGGTGATTTAAGCAATTTTGAGCGTGGCATGGTTGTTGGTGCCAGACGGGCCGGTCTGAGTATTTCACAATCTGCTCAGTTACTGGGATTTTCACGCACAACCATTTCTAGGGTTTACAAAGAATGGTGTGAAAAGGGAAAAACATCCAGTATGTGGCAGTCCTGTGGGCTGAAAATGCCTTGTTGATGCTAGAGGTCAGAGGAGAATGGGCCGACTGATTCAAGCTGATAGAAGAGCAACTTTGCCTGAAATAACCACTCGTTACAACCGAGGTATGCAGCAAAGCATTTGTGAAGCCACAACATGCACAACCTTGAGGCGGATGGGCTACAACAGCAGAAGACCCCACCGGGTACCACTCATCTCCACTACAAATAGGAAAAAGAGGCTACAATTTGCAAGAGCTCACCAAAATTGGACAGTTGAAGACTGGAAAAATGTTGCCTGGTCTGATGAGTCTCGATTTCTGTTGAGACATTCAGATGGTCGAGTCAGAATTTGATGTAAACAGAATGAGAACATGGATCCATCATGCCTTGTTACCACTGTGCAGGCTGGTGGTGGTGGTGTAATGGTGTGGGGGATGTTTTCTTGGCACACTTTAGGCCCCTTAGTGCCAATTGGGCATCGTTTAAATGCCACGGCCTACCTGAGCATTGTTTCTGACCATGTCCATCCCTTTATGGCCACCATGTACCCATCCTATGATGGCTACTTCCAGCAGGATAATGCACCATGTCACAAAGCTCGAATCATTTCAAATTGGTTTCTTGAACATGACAATGAGTTCACTGTACTAAAATGGCCCCCACAGTCACCAGATCTCAACCCAATAGAGCATCTTTGGGATGTGGTGGAACGGGAGCTTCGTGCCCTGGATGTGCATCCCACAAATCTCCATCAACTGCAAGATGCTATCCTATCAATATGGGCCAACATTTCTAAAGAATGCTTTCAGCACCTTGTTGAATCAATGCCACGTAGAATTAAGGCAGTTCTGAAGGCGAAAGGGGGTCAAACACAGTATTAGTATGTGTTCCTAATAATCCTTTAGGTGAGTGTATATGTCCCATTCATTTTAATATTCGACACACATCACCTCAGAGAAACATGAATGGCGCTTTCAACAGGCCGAGCATCACATGACTGAATGGAAATGATCAGTCAGTTATCTGCCCATAATGAGGCTGTGATGCTGTGGTCAGGTTAGCTCTCGGCGTGCATTGTTTAAAGGGTGACTGCTCTTCTCTTGTGTTCTCTCAGTGAATCCCCTTCACTCCAGCCCCCCGTCTCCCCATCACTGCTCTCCCCGAACCTCAGCACTACAGCACTAATTAGTTTCAGAGGGAATGGCCAACGAGCCCCTCCACACATCCTAGAGACGAGCTCTCACATTAACCAGACAAATACAGAGAGCCCTGCTGTAAAACCGCTTTAGCTTTTATCCTGGAGATGCATCGAGGACAACATCCACAGACCATCACGTCTTCCGTCTCCAAAATGCCTTCGGACACGGCAATCTGTTTTAATTTGGCCCAGACGAAACGTTCCCCTGTTTGTCGCTAGAGAAGCAGATCTTTTGCACTTAAATAGATGCTTGCAGTTTTCTGCTCAATGTGTTATTTTATAACATGATTAGTGGCGCTGGGAATATGCAGCGTGGTATTCAAACATGTTGGTACTTGCTGGACAACAGTGACCCGCTGTTTCCAGCATCTTCAGCTGAATTTCTCTGTCCAGCCTGAAATGGCTGATTTATTCAGCAATGCTTCTTTTTCGTCTTCTGAGGTCGTGATAAATGTGGCGCTGTGCATGCATTTAACACAACGTCTGTGGTGTGAACGCTTCATTTTAATGATTAAACATTACCCTGATCACCCACCTAACTGCGTACATCTATCCTCCACAACTAAACTCTGTCAACGCCGTTTCACGGTATTTAAGGGTTTTTCTTGTGTGAAGAGGAAGTGCGCTCTGCTCTTTTTCTTTGTCTGTGTCAAGACACGCCGTTCATTTCGGGTGGCAGTCTGCAAAGAAGTCCTATTACGAGGGTGTTTGAACCAAAGCGTCTTCAGTTGGTTTATAAATGGTTCCTCGGGGCGGCAGGGCCCTGAGCTGCGTGTAGTTGAAGCTGTTTTGGCAGCGTACGCAGTCATAATCTCTGAAGGTTCGCGGCAGAGCAGTGCGCTCTCCGCTTACCGTGGTAATTGGCTGATGAGGAGTCTCGGGCCCTAAAAAGAATGTCAGGGTTCGATTTCTCCACGATCCTGAGTGAGGATATGTCACCATTTACGGTGCTTTCGGTGACACCGGCTCTTGGCAGAAACTCTGGGGAAATCATTACGCTGTTTATAGCGCTCCCCTGTCGGACGGCTCTTCCCTCTGATATTTTCACAATGTTTTTCCACTGAGTGATGGCACCTCACCGGGGTCAGGGAGAACAAGTCCCTTTTGTAAATTTGTGACCATATTTTAACAGGCAAAAGAGAAAAAGGCAGACAATTGGTGACGCGTAGCGGGAAGCTGCTGAGGAGACGATCAATGCTGTCCGGCAGGTGTCTTCTCAGAGGAAAGAGACGGCGCTCTATTGATTTCTGGGGCTACAGCCACATTTTTAGAATGGATTGCTTTTGGCCTTTGGCACGTTGAATTTGGGATTTTTATCTCACAGTACAGTAGTTTAGTGTTGTTTAGTGTGAACAGTGTTGTTCCGGGTTTCAATCTCTGACTTCGTTAGTCAGAATTGGCAGATTTACGCACTTCAAACGAAACTTAATTGGATTTTGAATGACCTTGTGTCTGTGTGTTAGATTTTCGTTTAGTTATTTACACTTATTAAGGATTTTGGTGACACTTATTCTTTCTATGAAGTCCATATTTATAATGCATTAAACTACATTCATAATGTTTCACAATACACATTATAATAAGTTATAACTTGGGAATTATTCATATTAATTATATTTAATGCGGTTATCTTTAATGCAGTTATATTTAATGCGGTTATCTTTAATGCAGTTATATTTAATGCGTCACATCTTTAATGCGGTTATATTTAATGACATATTTAATTCGGTTATATTTAATGTGTTACATCTTTAATGCGATTATATTTAATACGTCACATCTTTAATGTGGTTATATTTAATGCGTCACATCTTTAATGCGGTTATATTTAATGACATCTTTAATGCGGTTATATTTAATGCGTCACATCTTTAATGCGGTTATATTTAATGCGTCACATCTTTAATGCGGTTATATTTACTGCGTCACATCTTTAATGCGTCACATCTTTAATGCGGTTATATTTACTGCGTCACATCTTTAATGCGGTTATATTTAATGCGTCACATCTTTAATGCGGTTATATTTAATGCGTCACATCTTTAATGCGGTTATATTTAATGCGTCACATATTTAATGCGGTTATATTTAATGCGTCACATCTTTAATGCGGTTATATTTACTGCGTCACATCTTTAATGCGGTTATATTTAATGCGTCACATCTTTAATGCGGTTATATTTAATGCGTCACATCTTTAATGCGGTTATATTTAATGCGTTACATCTTTAATGCAGTTATATTTACTGCGTCACATCTTTAATGCATCACATCTTTAATGCGGTTATATTTACTGCGTCACATCTTTAATGCGGTTATATTTAATGCGTTATATACATCTTTAATGCGTCACAACTTTAATGCAGTTATATTTAATGCGTCACATCTTTAATGCGGTTATATTTAATGCGTTACATCTTTAATGCAGTTATATTTAATGCGTTACATCTTTAATGTGGTTATATTTAATGCATCACATCTTTAATGCGGTTATATTTAATGCGTCACATCTTTAGTACATCTTTAATGCGGTTATATTTAATGCGTCACATCTTTAATGCAGTTATATTTAATGCATCACATCTTTAGTACATCTTTAATGTGGTTATATTTAATGCATCACATCTTTAATGCGGTTATATTTAATGCGTCACATCTTTAATGCGGTTATATTTAATGCATCACATCTTTAGTACATCTTTAATGTGGTTATATTTAATGCATCACATCTTTAATGCGGTTATATTTAATGCGTCACATCTTTAATGCAGTTATATTTAATGCGTTACATCTTTAATGCGGTTATATTTAATGCGTCACATCTTTAATGTGGTTATATTTAATGTGTCACATATTTAATGCGGTTATATTTAATGCGTCACATCTTTAATGCAGTTATATTTAATGCGGTTATATTTAATGCGTCACATCTTTAATACGGTTATATTTAATGCATCACATTTTTAATGCGGTTATATTTAATGCGTCACATCTTTAATGCGTCACATCTTTAATGCAGTTATATTTAATGCGTCACATGCGGTTATATTTAATGCGTCACATCTTTAATGCGGTTATATTTAATGCGTCACATCTTTAATGTGGTTATATTTAATGCGTCACATCTTTAATGCGGTTATATTTAATGCGTCACATCTTTAATACGGTTATATTTAATGCGTCACATCTTTAATGTGGTTATATTTAATGCATCACTTAACTCACAGGTTAAGTCATGCACTAAATAGGGAGCAAGGGAGCATCCTATAGCTCTCCTATAACTGTTCTGAGACCAGTGCAGACAGACAGCACACTGGAGGTTAAGTCATGCACTAAATAGGGAGCAAGGGAGCATCCTATAGCTCTCCTATAACTGTTCTGAGACCAGTGCAGACAGACAGCACACTGGAGGTTAAGTCATGCACTAAATAGGGAGCAAGGGAGCATCCTATAGCTCTCCTATAACTTTTCTGAGACCAGTGCAGACAGACAGCACACTGGAGGTTAAGTCATGCACTAAATAGGGAGCAAGGGAGCATCCTATAGCTCTCCTATAACTGTTCTGAGACCAGTGCAGACAGACAGCACACTGGAGGTTAAGTCATGCACTAAATAGGGAGCAAGGGAGCATCCTATAGCTCTCCTATAACTGTTCTGAGACCAGTGCAGACAGACAGCACACTGGAGGTTAAGTCATGCACTAAATAGGGAGCAAGGGAGCATCCTATATCTCTCCTATAACTGTTCTGAGACCAGTGCAGACAGACAGCACACTGGAGGTTAAGTCATGCACTAAATAGGGAGCAAGGGAGCATCCTATAGCTCTCCTATAACTGTTCTGAGACCAGTGCAGACAGACAGCACACTGGAGGTTAAGTCATGCACTAAATAGGGAGCAAGGGAGCATCCTATAGCTCTCCTATAACTGTTCTGAGACCAGTGCAGACAGACAGCACACTGGAGGTTAAGTCATGCACTAAATAGGGAGCAAGGGAGCATCCTATAGCTCTCTGTAACTGTTCTGAGACCAGTGCAGACAGACAGCACACTGGAGGTTAAGTCATGCACTAAATAGGGAGCAAGGGAGCATCCTATAGCTCTCCTATAACTGTTCTGAGACCAGTGCAGACAGACAGCACACTGGAGGTTAAGTCATGCACTAAATAGGGAGCAAGGGAGCATCCTATAGCTCTCTGTAACTGTTCTGAGACCAGTGCAGACAGACAGCACACTGGAGGTTAAGTCATGCACTAAATAGGGAGCAAGGGAGCATCCTATAGCTCTCCTATAACTGTTCTGAGACCAGTGCAGACAGACAGCACACTGGAGGTTAAGTCATGCACTAAATAGGGAGCAAGGGAGCATCCTATAGCTCTCCTATAACTGTTCTGAGACCAGTGCAGACAGACAGCACACTGGAGGTTAAGTCATGCACTAAATAGGGAGCAAGGGAGCATCCTAGAGCTCTCTATGCAGTTAAGTGCGTTCACTCCTAAAATCGGATCAAAAGTTCAGTTTCAGGCTGCAGATGATGTTTGGATCACTCAATGATCATCAGTACATAGATTCAACATTTATAATGTGTCATTTTATTGGATGATGCTGGATGTTACTTTGAATCTGAATTAATTATGCTAATTTATGATGTAATGTCTGTAACATCTCATGAATAATCAACACTTCTGGACACATCATAAACTATTTGATGATATCAGGCAGATGGCGACAGCAGACCACATCGGGCACTTTATTAAGACCATAGTGTTCATAGTAAATGCTGAGTGAGGGAAGGAATAACTAAGCATTGTGAACTGATTGGAAAATGAATTGTCACAGCAGAAGTCTTTCCGTGTCTGTGTGAGAGGTGTCAGATCCGTCAGTCTGATAATTCAGCCTCTTAATTGTGAAGACCTGCAGGACTGGGAGTATTGGGTAATAATTGTCAGAGTTACACAGGGTTAGATGTGTCATTACTGGCACGTCAATACCGCAGAAACTGAGAGGAGATCAGTGAATGATTCGATTGTCAGGAGAGAGAGCCTCAAACAGCCTCGTGATCAATATACAATCCTCAAGATAACATGTCAAAGTTAGCATTAGCATGTTAATATTTGGACTGTGATGTGTTTTATGTGATTTATCGTTTTTAAAAGTTAAAGAAAGACATATTGTTTCCATTGTGTGTTGTTTTATTTTTCTGAAATCTAAAACAACGAGATCCATGAGTTATTGTGGCATATGTTGTACCCCCCAAAAAACGTTCTAACTGCTTAACGTCGTTCCAAACACAACTTTCAGGAGATGTTTGGCAGAATGTTAGGGAAAGCCAGTGTCAGTCACCATTCACCTTCGGTATATGGAGAGAAGAAAAAAAAAGATACAATGAAAGTGAATGGTGACTGAGAATAAGATACTAAAATATCTGCTTTTGTGTTCTTGTAGACAAATAAGGTAACACTGGTTTGGAGCGACATGATGTGATTAAATGATGACAGAATTGATCTATCAGACACCATTTAGCCCAAGACGGAGCACTTGTATTAAAATGAATGGGAGAAATTGGAACGGCCAATATGGCGGCTGAAGTTCCGCCTTAGAGATCAAAGAGCCAATCAGGTTTTCAATATGCCTGCATCACCATTGAGTGAATTGTGTATGTGTGTGTGTGTGTGTGTGTGTGTGTGTGTGTGTGTGTGTGTGTGCGTGCGTGCGTGCGTGTGTGTGTGTGTGTGTGTGTTTTAATAAGTGCACAGAGATCCTCTGAATGTGCACGGAGCAGCGGGTGGTGAGAGGGCAAGTGATGGCACTGCCAAGACAGACAGTACGACTAAGCTGATCCACCAATCAGAACGTTTATTTCAGACTTGATTGGATATTTGTAAACCAATGGTATTTTCAGTTTCAGTAAGGGGCGGGACATTGTTAGTGTCTAATGCTGATGCACAAGCATCCCTTGAGTAACCATAATTTGCGCTGTAATTCTATTTCCTTGCTAAAAGTTCATATATATATATATATATATATATATATATATATATATATATATATATATACATTAACTGTGAAAATACTGCATGTTATTGCACCCGTGCTAGTTTTTGATCCTCTCCGCAGATGCTGGACAATTGTGTCCTGTAATTATATCAAACTTTATTAATTAATTTATTTATTTTTTGCCTTGTACTGCTGTCGGTGGTGCCTTTTCCTTGTGATATCAAATAATTTAAATGTATTTTTCCAAGTAGGAAAATGATTTCACTATACACAGAAAAGCACATTATAGTACCCAAATAAAACAAATAACCATTCATTCTTATGTAGGCTATATGTGATAATGCAAGCTAACGTGTTAACGTGAACATTACTACACTCATATTAGCTACAATACTTTACACTTTATTGCATATTGTGTATGTATTAGATTGTTAATTATTGCAATTATAAAGTATAAAATAAAAATGTCATAGTAGCCTAATGAAACAGTACTAACACCACTGGATCTGGCCAACGTGCAGGTAGAAATAAGTATAATTTTAAAGTTTAGAATCTCGACTTTCCAATGCATGTAGAGATTATGGCCAAAACTGAACACGTACTTTGAAATTGGCAGATAAATTATGAGGTATTACGTTTTCATCATTTACCAATAAAACAATGTTGCACTGAACATATTATTACAATCAGTAAAAACATCAAACTCATCAAATATTCATGTGTCACATGTTGTTGGAAAGATCTCAAAGAGTAAAATTCAACCAGACTATTTGTTTTACTCACAGATCACAAATATAGCGAGTAACAGCTAATTATATGTCTTTGACAATTATATTGGTGTTGCTTATATGCCGCATTTTCACTTATAACTTCACGAAACATAAACGGAACATAAAATCTCACATATGATTATTTAGAGTCAGTGATTATCTTTCAATGGAGTCCACACACAAGATAATCAGATGTATAGATCATTAGATAATCCACATGAAACACAATGTTACATATGACCACCAGGAGATGGCGCCAAATACACGACACAGACTCAATGATGACTCAAATGACACAGAATGAAACTCATTCTGTGAAATCTCATGACTAAAATCATGTCTGCATGCTATGCAAACCTTTAGTCATTGTTGTGTTTGCATGTGTAATTAGTTCTTATGTACAATTATTATCTTTTATTTGTTTGGAGATGTTTTTGGACACTATGATACATTATATTTGTAATGTTGCAACTTTTGATTGCTTCCTCGTATCAACACAAACTTTCTCTCATATACAGTTTTTTTTAGAGCCTCCTTATTTACACCCAGATATATATATATATATATATATAATGTTAAATCAGAAAAATACAAAACCTAAATATATAATTTGGGTTTTAATAAATTTCTTAGGCTGAGAGTCTCAAAATGTATCATAATATATATATATTTAAAAACATTAGAAAAGTTTTCTTCACAATGAAACCCAACACTTGACCTGTGAATTGATCTGAATTTGCGAAAAAAGTCATTTTGAACCGAAAACCTGTGAATTGTGAATTCAACCCAAAGATACAAACCCCTAGTTTTTATGTTTAATCTGAACTAAAGAAGCACCATTTATGATACCAGTGTTGTCAGATTTTACTTCTGGTTTGTAATTTACTATTTGATCATAACCTCGGCCAACCAGTTTGGAGATTTCGGTATTTACGAGCTGTACTGGTTTCCATAGAAAATAGCTGCCCAGCGGTGTTATGGACATGGCTGCGAGTGGACTGACTTGCTTTGAACGGGTCTTGGAAACGAATCTGCCATAAAAAAAATCAATGAAGCGATAAATAGAATAGAAACGTAAAGAATTTAACGTAACTCTCAGCAGATGAGAATGAATCACTAACAGCAGTTCTGGCTCTATCAGGCACACTTTAAGAGGGTTTCTGTGAGGCTGATTTGTCTACTCTTGACCTTTCCAGCAAACTGTCCCATCAAGCAGCACGAGCGTTCCTGAGGGACCGGAGCTGTGCGGATAATGAAGCCTGTCATCTCCACTCACCTCCACACCAGACACACATCCAGCTCCTGCATCGATTCCACAGATCCTCACAGCTTCACTTGTTGGTTGAGATGTTGTAACAGGTCACTGTCTCTCTGTGTAAAGATCTGTGAGTCTGTGCTGGGGAAGGTGCTTCATTTAACCTCATATAGTGCGAGTAAGACATCGCTTTAGAAAGGAAAAGCTTCAAAACTGACTTTAGGGAAAACAGAGTGACGCTTAGACTACTTATTTAGATTTAGCTCAACGAAGGACATCAATTATGATGATAAAAAATGATTTTATCCACAGCTGAAAAAAATGGATTCTCATAACTGTGATGTAGTAATAATATTTAAAATAATAAATGATATTAAGTAATTTACAAAACACAGTCATTTTTTGTAAGTGTATACAATATTAATCAATTACACTAATAGTTATCCAAACAATATCACCACTGAAAATAACTGAAATTAAAAAAGCAAAGATTTCATTTTTATATGAAAATTCGATCTTTTTTTTTGCTTGCGGAAATTATGTTAAATATTTCATGATATTAATGGTTCAAAAATAGGCTTCGTTTTCTTTATTCAAAACATAATTGATTTTTTAGGGGTGAAATATGACCCAGATATGTTCATTACATTTTATAAGATTCACCAGTGTACTGAAACTTTAACCCTTTAAGCTCTGATGGGCCCACTGTGAGAAATAAATAGTCAAAATATTATTAAATACAGTCTTGACGAACACAAAACAGATGTCGTTTGAAAGTTTAGAAGCTCGACTTTACAATGCATGTAGAGATTATGACCAAAATGATAATTTGATAATTTATTAAATTAAAATTGCACTATATATATTATTACAATCAGTAAAAACATCAAACTGATCAAATATTCATGTGTCATATGTCGTTGAAAAGCTCTTAAAGAGTAAAATACAATAATACTATTTGTTTTACTCATAGACAAAACTATAGCGAGTAACAGCGAAATATATGTCTTTAACAATTATGTTGGTGTTGCTTAAATGCTGCATTTTCACAATTTCACTTCATGAATAAGAAACGGGACATAAAATCTCAAATATGATTATTTAGAGTCTGTGATGATCTTTCAAACGAGTCCACACACAAGATAATCAGATGTATAGATCATTAGATAATCCACATGAAGCACAATGTTACATATGACCACCAGGAGATGGCGCCAAATACACGACACAGACTCAATGATGACTCAAATGACACAGAATGAAACTCTTTCTGTGAATTCTCATGACTAAAATCATGTCTGCATGCTATGCAATTTTTGGTTGCTTTGTCATATCAACAAAAATCTGTATGTTACAGTTGACATGATTGGGAACAAAACAAAAGCCACCTTATTTCCACCCAGAAATATATGTCAAATAAGAAGGCCGATAGTTTCGGAATGTATCATAATCTATATCATTAAAAACACTGAAAAGTTTTCTTTACAATGATACAAAACACATGACCCTCCTTGTTTGTTTTTGTTTGTCGAGTTATAAGCCTTTAATTTTGTGTATACCATTGAAACAGGAAATCGATATAAACACATTCAGCACTTAAAGGGTTAACAGTATTAGCAGTAGGGCTGTGTGGAAATATGTGACTGATGCATGTCACAATTCTACAGCGTTTTCTATGTAATTCTCTGCACACAGTAACCGTCATGAAGAGTGAGTTTAGTGCTGTCTGATTCATGTTTTATGTTCTCAGCTTGTTTTGTGTTGCCTGTATACTGAATATGGCATGCAGATGCTCTAAACAAAGTATGTTTTTAATGTAAGTTCAATTCATTCGAAATTAATAATCACAACTATAATTATGGTTTTTGTCATAGTCATGCAGTCTGATGGTCAGAAGTGTTTCTATTTACAGTTTCAACTGCACTGAATTTTCCAGCTCATCTTCTGCACAACAGCATTACTACAGTATCGTGTTCTCAGTCGTCCTGATATTCTGCTGTTTGTTTTGACCTTTGAATGTTTCTGTCCTCATCATCACAACACGGAAACAGAGGTGAGAGGAACAAATCACACACTTGTTTGTTTTGATTCTGCACAAGAAATTAAAGGATGGAAAACTCATTCAGGATTAAAGTACTTTTCTGTGTGTTTTTGATGGAAGTTTCTCACCTCCCAGTGTGAGTTTTAAATGCTAAAATGCTGAGATTTAATTATTAAATATAGTCTGTATGTGCTGAACACTTCACAGCGCACATGCAGATAAAATATTTATTTAATTTAATCGTAGCCTTTTGTGGTTTAACCTCGTGCAACCCACATTTTATTTTGGCTTTGCTGTATGCAACGCATAATTTTAATTAATTTAAACTGACTGAATACTGTTCACAAGACTCTAGACGGCCATTTAAGGGTTAAACTTCTGCCACATCGAGTCATGTGACACAACAACATGACGATGATTTCCGTGAAGCACTTCTACGGGCACAGAGTCAACAAAAGTGCCTCTATTAAGAAATCTCTTTATGTTTTATCATTGTAATCTGTTTGGTTGTAAAGAGGAGAGTCTCTAGTTTCATTTGATGTGCCGCTTTAAAAAATCTGTTCATTTTTCGCTCATCAGCGCGCTGATAAACGTGATGTCCACATACGTGGATTTTGGGACAATATTCACACAAAAGTTGAAAAAAAAGTGTGTTATTTTGAATAACTTTCAATATGAACACATTTTTGGGTCATTTTACTTCATTTTAACTTGGTAATTATTTAGTACTGCCCTGAAGAAGCTATTTGACAACAGATCCTCAAATGTATTCCACAAGAAAATATAGAAACCGAGTTTACACACATTATCCTGTTCAGAGCGTTTGCATTCTCTTAGTTTTTAATAAGGTGTTTCTCGATGATCAATGACTGGTTGTGTAATAATTGTTCATGAGCCTCTGCTTTGTCCTGAGCAGTGAGGATGTCAACATATCTTAAGAAAATCCCCCAACCACTGTGCAATTATTTGGTTTCTCAGCATCTTCTGCTTAATTGAGTTCTTCAGTGGCTTTAATGAGATCAAGCTTTTGACACTTGGGACAATTGAGGGACGAATACACAACTATTACAAAAGGTGCAAACAATTATTGATGCTCAAGAAGGCAATGCAAGAAGAACCAAGGGATGCAAACTTTTGAACAGGATGATTTGTGTATATAAGAGTAAATGTTGTGTTATGTAGCTTTTGAAGGGCAGAACTACATAAAAAATTGCATCTTTCATATCTTGTAGGCTATTTATATACATTCTGAAAGGGGTGTGAAAACGTATTAAAAACAAAATGCAATGAGGTATGCAAAGTTCTGCACTCTATAGGCTATATAGTTTGTAACAAATCCTCATACAGAATTTAATGCCATGACCTTATGAATCTAAGTCTTTGTAACAGGACTGGTCATGTAGGATTGAGGAAGCGTGGTTCGGGTATCTTCAAACTCTTTATTCACAAAATAAATACTCGAACTAGAGGTAAAAACTCTAACATTTCGCACTCCTTTCCATCACGCTCTCTCTCCCCGGACTGTGGCTTGGGCTCCTTATCGCTCTCCTCGGATTACTGCATCAAGAAACCCCTCTCCATGGACGGACGCCCAACCACGCCCTTGCCACACACCCCCACCGCCTGACTCAGGCAAGGGAGCCATCAGGCCTTTTGGTCTTAGGTCTTGGGCAGGCTGCAATCGCTACGGTTTTATCAATTTAGTGCAGCACCTACCCGTGGCCCAAGTGGAAGCCCAGATACCGTACCTCCGACTGCACAATTGCGCACTTCTTTGGGATTGCCGTGAGCCTCGATGACCTCAGGACCACCCTCAGATGTTGCAGGTGTAAGCACTGTGTGTTCTGAGGACTCAGTCCATGAGCCGCTGGAACGTAGCCAGAGCCCCGAACAATCTCAACGGAAGCGTCACGAATTAGTGTAAACTGATCGGTGTGGAGAAGGCAGATTTCTCATGAGATTTTGGGGTTAAGGGGATCTGCCAATAGCCCTTTGTGCCTAACTGATCGAGCAGTTCATCAATACGAGGCATTGGGTATGCATCAAATTTAGACACAGCATTTACTTAATCCACACAGAACTGGACCGACCCGTCACTCTTAGGAACCATCACCACTGGGCTGGACCATTATGTATACGGTATGAGTTTTAATCAAAACAATCTTCACACTAGTTATGTTTCTCCATCAATATTCAATAAAAATACATTTATTTGTTCAAGCTTGATGCACTTTACATAAAGTGCGCCTCTTGTCCTGCTCTACCATATTATATTTGCTTGAAAATACGAGAAGATAAATGGCAAAACAGAGCAATTTTCCTGAATTCACCCTATACTAGTAAATAATAACAGAATGCATCAGATTATCAGGGTACAGCAAGATTTGGAGAAAACTCAACTAGCCTCTTATCTAGAACCATTTGAACTGAATGAGTTCTTGAGGTTTTTTTGCGGAGATTAAAGAGGTTCTTGGTTCACTATGTATTCTTCAGATCTGTATATTGATTTATGGTTTTCTGCAATATCCTTTTTGGTTCCTGTTGGAACCTTTATTTTTAAGCATTGTTAATGCTCAGTTTAGGAATAGTATGATTGTTTTCTAATCTGATTTATTCTCCGACTATCCTCTGAACTCTTTCATCAAAGTGCACAATCTAGGGGTCACGGGTCCCTTAATCAGGTCAAGCACGCGCTTCATTAATCCCTCTGGTAACTGCCATGTTAAACAGAAAAGCTCATCTCAGAATCCGTGACCCGAGAGGACTCGTTGTAATGGCTTCTGTACTCATAGGGGGTCTAATCATTGGGTCAGACCTGCATTTTATTTAGGGGGTTTAGGGGAATGCCTACGAAATCAGCCCTGCTCCGCGTGAGTTAATTTTCACTTAATCATCCCAGAAAAGGGATCAAAACAAACATGAGCGTTATGAGTATAGCTGATAACTGGAAAGGTAATTTTATTCAGTTGGCAGCTTATGTATTTCCCAAAAAGAGAGAGAGAGGGAGAGATAGAGAGAGGGAGAGATAGAGAGGGAGAGATAGAGGGGGAGAGATAGAGATAGAGAGAGGGAGAGATAGAGAGAGGGAGAGATGGAGAGAGGGAGAGATAGAGAGAGAGAGGGAGAGATAGAGGGGGAGAGAGGGAGAGATAGAGATAGAGAGGGAGAGATAGAGAGAGGGAGGGAGAGAGAGAGGGAGAGATAGCGAGAGGGAGGGAGAGATAGAGAGAGATAGAGAGAAAAATACATTTCAATTTAGGAATAGTATGATATAGTAATAGTATGAGAGAGGGAGAGATAGAGAGAGGGAGAGATAGAGATAGAGGGAGAGAGAGAGAGGGAGAGATGGAGGGAGAGAGGGAGGGAGATAGAGAGAGGGAGAGATGGAGAGAGAGAGAGGGAGGGAGATAGAGAGATAGAGAGAAAATATAATGAAATGGTCATAATAAAAAATAAATGTCCCTATTTAATCTTTTCATTACTCTTATTCAAGCAAGCGGCGTTTTATATGTTTACATCTTAACGACTGGTTTGGTCATGCTGGTGTGCTCAAATAGTTCCTCTACTACAGAAAGCCGCACAAATCGAATTGTTGGATGCAATGATTGTTATTTGTCAAGCATCAGTGTTGAAACATTCCAGGTGTGTCGAGACTGAACTGACAGGTGAGATTCAGAGAAGAGCCACTGACTCAAAGAGAGCTTTAAAGAGTCTGATTCAAGTCACTGCAATGAGACATCTTCAGATCTGTGTGTCTTCTCGAGGACATGATGAGGCCGTTCAGACCTGGTTCAGTGCTCAGGAATGGGGGTGTTGTGGTGCAGTGGTTAATAATCTGGGTCAGCTACCGAAAGGTTGCCGGTTCGAACCCTGCTATCGTGAGAAATCGGTCATGACCATTGTGCCCTTGAGTAAATCAATGGACCTTAATCAGAGAAGACGCCATATTTAATATGAATGAACATGCGCTTGTGAGGTACAGACCAGCGTTATTATAGTTTGGGATTTGGCATGGGTTTGGCATGGCTGCCAAATCTAAAGCATTTACTGGTGTCATTTCAAAATGTCTAGCATCATCACATTTCTCAGGGCAGTCTTGTTGTGACCTCTGTCTGTTTGTATTATTGTTATTTTTGAGTTATTGGATTGTAAATGTTACAAATTTCACAACAGGGTGAATGTGAGTAAAGTAAGAACATTTAAACTTGATCCCCATATGAATTTCCTTTTATTATAAATGATTTCTTAACTAATCGTTGGGAAGTAAACAATTAAAGGGACAGTTCACCCAAAAAAAAACAACAAAAAAAAACATTCCGTCATCATTTACTCACACTCATGTCGTCCCAGATGTGTTTGACTTTCTTTCTTCTGCTGAACACAAATTAACATTTTTAGATGCAATGAAAGTCATCGCGGTACAAAACCTTGAAGCTCCAAAAAGCACATAAAAGCAGCATCCTGATCCAGATTTTGCTGTAAATCGTGACATCATCAGTCTCATTGACGATCTTTCCTGTAAACTGCAATTGCAAGATTTATAGTGAAAAGGAGTTACATATTGGTCTGTTCTCACCCAAAACCGATTCGATATCTTCAGAAGACATGAACTACTAATGGGTTATTTTATGCTGCATTTATGTGCTTTTTGGAGCTTCAAAGTTCTGGTCACCATTCACTTGTATTGAATGGACCTACAGAGCTTCAATGTTTCTCCTAAAATCTTCATTTGTATTCTGCAGATGAAGGAAAGTCTCACATTTGGGATGACATGAGGGTGAGTAAATGATGACAGAATTTTCATTTTTGGACAAAATATATATATATATTTTTTAGTTAAATTTTTTTACATTTTTTAAATGGATGATTTAACTTTGGGATGTGTGGCAGAGCTCATTTCACGAGCACCGGTGGGAAAAGCCATGCGAAAGATAATAATGCAACGTTTGTCAATGTTACATTATGATTTATGATGTAAAAGTGTTACAAAATGATTCTAAATACTATGCAGATGTTTTCTAGAGAATCATTTGTGCTCTGGGATTTGGTCAAAAGAGGGTCTTCAAAGGTTCCACTTCTCAGTATTAAGAATTTCCTCATGTCAGGTTATGTGGCGTTTGGATCATAAATAAAAGTGCAACAAATGTACAATTTCCAAAAGTACTTTATATATTTTGTAGTTATTTTTTGATGTAATTTGTGTTAACTATAATAACACTGGTACAGTCTGTTCATTATATATGTCTTATTGCATTGCTATATAATTCACTGTCAGCTCACGTTTAATGCTTTTATTTCCCAGTTTTCCCAAGTTAAACATCAGGACAACTCCTTTACCAGACTGTATGTCTATTTTATACAGCCTAGGACTGATTGTAAATTACACAATTGAAATTATAATCAGTAATCTTTTAGGTTAATCTAATCAGATTGCTTTTGGATTACTTATTGCATGATTTGATGAAAGAGTATTACCTACAAATATAATATTAATTTCATTAAACATTAATAAACATGAAATCTATCAACAATTTCAGCATTTGTCAGTCCCTGAATCCTGGCCTTCAACGAAGACTTATAGGGAATGTAATTGATATGTAATCCTTAATAAGTAACTGTAATCTGATTACACACCCTTAATGTAATGGAGTCTAATTACATGTACTTGATTTTTGTAATGATGTAATCCAGATTTTATGTTGTGCATTCTGACATTTAGGATGAAGTGGTCTGTGTGAGTTTACCCCTCAGAGATGTGCAGGTCTTGTCACTGATTATTCAAATCTTGCATGTTTTCTTTTAGTGAGAATTTTGTGGGCCTTCAGATTAGAATGGCTCTTATGTGCAGTTTTATTTATTTATTTAACAATTGTTAATAAAAAATGCTGTTTATTTACGGTCAGTTCTGCTGCTGGATCTCTGAGGGTCAATCACAGATAAAAAACAGTTTTAGATCATAACATATAAGCCAATAAATCTCGCAATTAATGCATCGGAAATAAGGATGAGACGGTATTACGCGTGACTGAAGCGTGTTTAATGCGCTTGTTTTATTGCGGCTCTGTCCGCTGCAACATTCACAGCTCGATTATAATATTCATGAAATAATCATTTAATCCTTTTAAATATGGATGTGCATTACACGTGCGTTTGGAAACATCCAAACACTAAATTAAAATGCAAATGACAAATATTTAATTGAATAAAGATTATAACTGGATGCAGAGTTGCGCGCGCAGTATGTAACGCATAACAGTGAACGGATTGCAATGATATCCAGCACAAAAGCCCGTTATAGGAAGCATTTAAAGATACAAACCCAGTAGTGTTCGAGTTTGTTCTCTTTGTAAAGCAGTCCGAATATTTCAGTTTGCTCTTGATCAAATGTTGCAATGCATTACTGTAATATACATCATGTGTTTGTCTATTGGAGTAAAGAACAGATGCAGGTATATAAAGCGCTTGTTTGTTTTAGGTCATTAACAGGCCTGTATTTATTACACATTTGAGTTGCAACAACAGGGTGAGCATCAGCTCCCATCTGAATAAACGTCTATATGAATGAATTATATACTCAGCAACCCGTGACCTTAAAACTATAATAAGAGGCGCTGGTGGCGGAATTCTTTATCGGACTCCTGTCAGAGCGGCCCGTTCATTTGTCTTTCAGCCATCAGCAGAATTAATTAACGAGAAATGCAAAGGGTCTAAGTGAATGTCAAACAGCAGTCTATGTTAATGAAACACACACCTAAACACCGAAAATATGCAAACGGAGCCCAAACGGACGCGCCGCGTTAATAATCCGGTTTTTGGCACAGAACATGATATATTTGGCCAGTTAATGCATCGATCCCCGCGGCCCCTCGAGAGCACTTTATTTCACTAGTCATTTATCAATGAATAAAAACACCGATACACTGTCATTATAGCAATGTTATTTCAAAGTATGACAGCCGGGATGTGGTTTTGAGGTTGGGTTTGACAATATGAATAATACTGAAATAGCAATGCAATTAAAATGTACGTGCAATTTGTGCTATTTAAACTCGTTTTGCACCAAGTTTGCATTGAACTCTATCGAAGTTTCTACTCTGTTATTATTCACATTCTTTAGGAGTGAAATGCATTTGCAGACAAAAATTCATTTTTAGCCGATTATGTGTTTTGGTTGGTTATCAGTCCGCAGAGACCTCCAAATGACGAATGACCCTGTCAAAACGTTGCCAGTCAAAACATTTGACCCCTCCTCTGGTCGGAATGGTGTAAAAATGCCCTACACTGAGATACAGAGCTGCTATCCAAACAACACGAACTTTCTCAAGCGTCTGAACGGGTGGGAACACTTCTGATCTCATGCCTTTATTTCATGCTCAAATCAGGAGAGCATGAAGGAAATAATAGAATTATCCCAAAATGCCCGATTGCACGACTCATTCATTATCGTGGAAATGAAACACACGAGCCGAACAACCATTTAGGATACTTAGTTTCTCCCAGTTTCCAAAGCGAGACTAGTTTTGAAGGCGCAGTCTGGCTTAAGAAAGATCAAACTCGCTTTATGCAACACCACTAACATATACAGTAACAGTTCTACACTATATAGTGACTGTAATCAGCGCCGTCGGGTGCGCGAGACAGACGCGCAACATCAGCACGTGCTCGAGTGGGAGGTCGTTTGCGTGCGCGCGGGACTCGAGCAGAACTTGCGGTCAGTAGTGTGATGGTGTGAGTGAGTGTGCGGGAGTCACAGCTCGGACTCTTCTAAGAGGGTAAGTCTCTTATTTCGCTTTACTCATGATCTATGTGGCCTTTAAAAGATGAATGCAGTTCCACTGAACTCTCAGAACCCCGTTCCAGAAGTCTTTCATGCTTTCACTTGTGTTGGGAATGTTGTGTTCAGTCTCATTAGATTCAGTTTAGATGGATTTCTTGACTGGAGAATCCACGAGACTCGCTCATCCATCATGTGCGCTCTTACAGTCGGACATGCTGAAGCCGGGCGAGCCCAGCGGTTCTGCTTTCCTCAAAGTGGACCCGACCTACATCCAGCACTGGCAGCAGCTCTTCCCGCAGAACCCGCTGAAAACAGCCGCTTTGACGCCGCTGCCGACGCCGGTACCGGTGGAGAACCTCCGCCAGAGAGCCCACCTGATCTCGTCCACTTCTTCATCCTCGAGTTCTTCCACCACCCCGTCCTCCGTGTCCTCTATAGCGGGTCTGAGTCAGCTCGTGGTCCCGCAGATCTCGCTGTTCGGACAGACTCTGAGTTCCGACAGCAGCAGCAGCAGCAGCTCGTCTCAACCCAAAGAACTTTGTTTGTCGTCAAACTTTAAGAATGATAAAGGGTCTCGGTTGAAGCTGAGCTCCGAGGAGCTGGACTACTATCTGTACGGACAGCAGCGGATGGAGATCATCCCTCTCAACAACCACAACGGAGAAACCAATAACCGTATGTATATATTATTATTATTATTATTATTATTATTATTATTAATTATAGGACAGACGTCACCGCTGGAATTGCACTTATATTTAACAGTCTGAAATAGGCCTATACATTTTGTGTTGTTGCCTAAATATTTGCACATATATTTCAATATATGGTGTATTAAAATATTGCTTATCTATATATAATATAGCCTATATCTACAGTATATAAATCTATAAATATATACAGTATATACAGTATATAAATATATAAATATAGGCCTAGCATATATATATAGTATATAAATATATATAGTATAGAAATATAGAAATATATACAGTATAAATATATACAGTATATAAATCTATAAATATATACAGTATATAAATATATAAATATAGCCTATATATACAGTATATAAATATAAATATAGCCTATATATACAGTATATAAATATATAAATATAGCCTATATACAGTATATAAATATAGCCTATATATACAGTATATAAATATATAAATATAGCCTATATATACAGTATATAAATATATATAGTATATAAATATATATAGCATATAAATATATAAATATATACAGTATATAAATATATAAATATATACAGTATTTACATATATAAATATAGCTTATATATACAGTATGTAAATATATAAATATAGCACACACACACACACACACACACACACACACACACACATATATATATATATATATATATATATATATATATATATATATATATATATATATATATATATAAACTACAAAATACACTTTAAATAATTTCGTTTTAAGATTAAAACTCAGTTCTAGACTGTGAATTTGCTGATAATATAGTTTTTTCAGTTTATGAAGTACATTAAACATGACGGGAGGCGCATTTTGTGTTTAAAGTGTCATTTATATTCCCGCGCACGTGTGATCGAGTTTTACCGGCGTGTCGGAGGAAATATTGAGGAGTTTTTATCACGATTATTCCTGTCGCACGAAACGATCAGCGCGCGGTGTTATTACAAAACATGCTTGAATTAAAATAAACATTAAGAAGAAGAAGAATAAATAATTGTTGGTGTTCACACAGAAGGAACAAAATATATATTTGTAATGAATCACTCGTGCAATTAATTAACATTCGTTGTGTTTAAATCTGAGATGTCTCAAATGTTTTAACTTTGAAGATTGGATAATTGCATTAATTGTCAAGGTCAACAACTGTGATGTGTTCAACTCGAAATCATTCAATCTTCTGTTTGAATCTTTATAAACTATAAATTGATTTTTTCGACGCCGGTGGAGCGTTTTATCCGCACCGGTTTTCCGTCTTTAATTACCGTTATTCCAGTTTCCCCCTGAAGAACTAAATAAGTGCTTTTCATGCATGAAGGGAAATTCTGTATTAACATGAGAGTGTTTATTCGGAGTGATCAGCAGTAATCTTCATCGATAAATGCCAGCAGCAGATGAGGGATGAGCGGACAAGACACAATTAATTGCTGTATAGTTTTGTGGAGGAGAGTCGAGTGAGTGCGGATCACTGATCGATCTGCTCCATCGGCATCATTCATCATCCCTACACGGGACATGTGTGTGTCTCCGGGGGACCGCGAGACTTCTTTATCACATTCGGGATTCTCATTTCTACAGCGGAACACATGTAGTTTAAAACACACTCTTACTCTGGATTCCCGCGTGATGTAAAACTGAGATATCCAAAAATAGATTTAATTCATGCATAAAATACTTGATGCACAGTGGATCAAAATAAGAGTCGCTGTGCATCAAATGCAATTAAATGATGTCTAAAATGTGTCTAATTTCTGTTGTTTAATGAGCTGTCCATATCCAAATAAACAAATAAACAAATAAACAAATAAACAAAAGCCTCCTCACAGAGTGTTGCTCAAGTCTCATAATAGCGGCTACATTTGAATTACAATTTCATTATTTATTTTGTTAATAGTGATTTAATTCTTTCTAAATAAATCAACATTCATAATTATTTAAAAAGTGCAAATGTACAAGACAAATTGGTACAAGGACCGTCACCTTTCTTGTACCTCTTTACAATTGAATTGACTGGTTTTGGGTACATATATGTCTGATTGTGTATGTTTTAAATGTACATTTATATGTTATAGATATCTATTTGTCTCCCTTTTAGGCCCTTGTTCCTTATAATGTTCAGATTAGTGCGTTTTCCGTGAGTGTATGAATATGCTGACATAAATATTGAGACTTTTTTATTTATATATTCATAAATGCGGCTAACACGCATATTGGAGGCGTATCGATATGATTTGTTTACATTCTGCTCCAAACACAGCAGATAAAATGTCTTCGTGGAGCATCTGATGAAAGCACAATTTAAACTTTGTGTGTGATTCGGCGTAGGGGATCGTTCCAGCAGTGGTTTGGGGCGTTCGGGGTCCCATCTGTGTGCTGGGGTAAATAACTGCCCCTCTTGCTGTGCTGTCCCGCAGGCTGTGACATGTGTGCGGACAACCGTAACGGCGAGTGCCCCATGCACGGCCCGCTGCACTCGCTGCGGAGGCTGGTGGGGACCAGCAGTGCTTCAGTGGCTATGGCTCCTCCAGAGGTCCCGGAGTGGTTGAGGGATTTGCCCCGTGAGGTGTGTCTGTGCACAAGCACCGTCCCGGGCCTGGGCTACGGCATCTGTGCAGCCCAGCGCATCCCGCAGGGCACCTGGATCGGGCCCTTCCAAGGCGTCCCCCTGCCGCTGGATAAAGTGCAGTCGGGATCCGTGCGGAACACACAACACTTATGGGAGGTGAGTGTGTTTCATTCTCATGTTGAGACCATGTTTTAAGAACAACCTGATGTGTGCCAAACACAAAGACGGGCAGCTGATGAAACCACAGAAGGTCACACACTTTACCTTTCATGTGATCTGACAGTCAAGAGAGACAGACAGCTGACCGGTGTCAGAAATGAACTCTCACATTAAAGGGTCGTATTAGCCCCTGGATATGACAGTACATGCATGTCAGTATATGATAATGTAATAACGCTTGTTTGAGCTAAAGCTGAACTTCTTGTGTGGCACATGAGATGTGATGATCAATTCTTTCTGAACACTTGAAGTGAAAGACTTGATCTTTAAATACTTGTTGAGTTGTGGAAAGATGTTGTTTTTGCTGTAGAGGCCATGTAGAGGTGCGTTCCCAAAAGCATCATCAGTCAACTATGATCACGTGTTCCATCGTTACCAACACCGCTCAATGATTTGGTGTTTCATGAAACTGTATTTTGAACGAACATTAACCTGTGGTTAAAAACGTTGTTTTACATGTTTTATGAGTGATAAATCGGACCAGATGTTTTCTTGTCAGCATTCATGACAGTATTTAAACTTTGAGAATTGTTGTTTATGATTTTCTGCCTCGTCCTAAAGCACTTGAAGTGCTGTGTTTTACAAATGCGGTTTCATGTCATTATTACTCACGTGTCATTAGCACATGACTCACATTTAACACTAGAGCAAAATAAGCAACATGTACAAAATAATTAATTAATACCCTTTAACAAACTCTCTATGAAGCCCATAATTATATATATAATACATATAATGCATCATAATGTCTTTACATTATAATGCATGATTAATGCCTCATAATACATCTTATAATATGTTATAACTTCTCATAAATAATTGTAACCACAATTATAGTACATTTATAATACTTACCTATTCATACCTATTCATAATGTGTTATAACACAATGAACATCTGATTTTATCAGCAGAAGTTATAATGTATAATATATATTTGTAATATATTCTGTATATAATATATATATTAGTGTTCTTATAAACATCTATAAGATATTTATAAGTGGTTATAACACATTATAAGTCATGCTGGAAGTTATAAACATCACACATGCACAAAATACAAAATAACACACATTTAATGGAAACACTTGTAAAGCTAAAAGATTCAAATATATCATAAACTCTAAATATGTATGTTGAACACATTTAAACACACACAAGAATAAAAACTACTCAAACTGATTCTACACTGAACTCTATTCAATAAACTTTAATGTTTGTGCATCTGATTTATAAATAACTTCCATTCTAGAAGTTTGACCTGTGATATTAATATATGTTATAAGTGTTATGACTGTTTATAAGAAGATATTTCTTTTATAACTTTAATAAAGCAGTCAAAGAACACTTATAATGCGCTTATAACATTAACTTTATTAACTTCTGCTGCGTTAACATTGAATGTCTCTTGTGTTATAACACATTATACTCTAAAGTATAACTATGAATAGAGGAAGTCTTATAATGTACTTATAACATGAACTTTATTAACTTCTGCTGTGTTAACATTGAATGTCTCTTGTGTTATAACACATTATACTCTAAAGTATAACTATGAATAGAGGAAGTCTAATAATTCACTTATAACATTAACTTTATTAACTTCTGCTGTATTAACATTGAATGTATCTTGTGTTATAACACATTATACTCTAAAGTATAACTCTGAATAGGGGAAGTCTTATAATGCGCTTATAACATTAACTTTATTAACTTCTGCTGTGTTAACATTGAATGTATCTTGTGTTATAACACATTATAATCGAAAGTATAACTATGAATAGAGGAAGTCTTATAATGTACTTATAACATGAACTTTATTAACTTCTGCTGTGTTAACATTGAATGTCTCTTGTGTTATAACACATTATACTCTAAAGTATAACTATGAATAGAGGAAGTCTAATAATGTACTTATAACATTAACTTTATTAACTTCTGCTGCGTTAACATTGAATGTATCTTGTGTTATAACACATTATACTCTAAAGAATAACTATGAATAGAGGAAGTCTTATAATGTACTTATAACATTAACTTTATTAACTTCTGCTGTGTTAACACTGAATGTATCTTGTGTTATAACACATTATACTCTAAAGTATAACTATGAATAGAGGAAGTCTAATAATGTACTTATAACATTAACTTTATTAACTTCTGCTGCGTTAACATTGAATGTATCTTGTGTTATAACACATTATACTCTAAAGTATAACTATGAATAGGGGAAGTCTTATAATGTATTATAACATTAACTTTATTAACTTCTGCTGTGTTAACATTGAATGTATCTTGTGTTATAACACATTATACTCTAAAGTATAACTATGAATAGAGGAAGTCTTATAATGTACTTATAACATGAACTTTATTAACTTCTGCTGTGTTAACATTGAATGTCTCTTGTGTTATAACACATTATACTCTAAAGTATAACTATGAATAGAGGAAGTCTAATAATGTACTTATAACATTAACTTTATTAACTTCTGCTGTGTTAACATTGAATGTATCTTGTGTTATAACACATTATACTCTAAAGTATAACTATGAATAGAGGAAGTCTAATAATGTACTTATAACATTAACTTTATTAACTTCTGCTGTGTTAACATTGAATGTATCTTGTGTTATAACACATTATACTCTAAAGTATAACTATGAATAGAAGAAGTCTTATAATGTATTATAACATTAACTTTATTAACTTCTGCTGCGTTAACATTGAATGTATCTTGTGTTATAACACATTATACTCTAAAGTATAACTATGAATAGAGGAAGTCTAATAATGTACTTATAACATTAACTTTATTAACTTCTGCTGCGTTAACATTGAATGTATCTTGTGTTATAACACATTATACTCTAAAGTATAACTATGAATAGAGGAAGTCTAATAATGTACTTATAACATTAACTTTATTAACTTCTGCTGCGTTAACATTGAATGTATCTTGTGTTATAACACATTATACTCTAAAGTATAACTATGAATAGAGGAAGTCTAATAATGCACTTATAACATGAACTTTATTAACTTCTGGTGCGTTAACATTGAATGTCTCTTGTGTTATAACACATTATACTCTAAAGTATAACTCTGAATAGAGGAAGTCTAATAATGCACTTATAACATTAACTTTATTAACTTCTGCTGCGTTAACATTGAATGTATCTTGTGTTATAACACATTATACTCTAAAGTATAACTATGAATAGAGGAAGTCTAATAATGCACTTATAACATGAACTTTATTAACTTCTGCTGCGTTAACATTGAATGTATCTTGTGTTATAACACATTATACTCTAAAGTATAACTATGAATAGAGGAAGTCTAATAATGCACTTATAACATGAACTTTATTAACTTCTGCTGCGTTAACATTGAATGTCTCTTGTGTTATAACACATTATACTCTGAAGTATAACTCTGAATAGAGGAAGTCTAATAATGCACTTATAACATTAACTTTATTAACTTCTGCTGTGTTAACATTGAATGTATCTTGTGTTATAACACATTATACTCTAAAGTATATCTATGAATAACTATGAAAGTCTTATAATGTAATTATAACAGTAACTATAAATATTTATGAGAAGTTCTAACTTAATATAAGGTGTATTATGAGACATTATGAATGCATTATAACTCCTTTACAATGCATTATAAATATAGGCTTCATAGAAAGTGTTACCCAAACTTTGTGTCATAGTTACTCCAGTTTCAGGAAACAGTCAAGACTATCTACAGTAGTGAGATGTAGTGCGTTATACAGAACAATATTGTACTGGAAGCCCTGATTGAGCAACACACTGTTACTGGTTCTGTAGGGTCAGTGTGATGTCACTTTATACTCTCGCTCCCCGACGGCTGGATAAAACAGAGCTGTGGTGGGTGAAGGGAACACAAGCACACATTCACTCTGGAATTCTCTTATCATGCCTGTGTAAAACACAAACATTTCAGCACACATCTGCTGTGTGTGTGTGTTGTGCAAATCTCTGTCTCGCTCATTAAACTAAAATAGAAGCGTGAACAATTATTATCTGCTGTGTGTCAGAAATCACTGTAATGGGGAATTAATCACAGGATAAGTTTGGCAGACGTTGTAAGATGTCATACTCAGGGTTACGAGTACGCTCAGTAGCTCCACAGATTAATATTTCCCCTGTTAGATCATCTGTTAGCATAATATTAGCAAAACAAATCACATGCTGGACTCACTCGCTCATTTACATTCATTACAGCTTGATTAATGATGTCTGCACGCTTTGCTCTCTGAGCTGTTATTGACAGCTATTGTAGCGTTTTTTGAAATATTTCCGCCTCATTTCAGACATGTAGGTTAAAGACGTGATAGGAGCCATTTGTTCGGTCAATTAGAGGTGAATCCAGTATTGCTTTAACGAACAAAATTCTCACAGCACACTTCATCTTTATGCTTGTGCGGCAGTATATTATTATTATTTTTATTGTACACTTCGGTGGTCTAATGACGGAGCAATTACACGCTAATAAGAGCGTGATTATACACTGACACTGAACAGACGGGATCTTTTGCTGTATGATACATTTTAATAAATGCATGAATAGTTGATATGAAACACATTTGCGAAGTTTATACTGTGATATGACATGCTAATATGCTTTTATTATTATTATTATTATGCATGCTGTTTTCACACACTTATTTTATCCTAAGCAATGCATCTGTGTGCATTTTACATTTCCATTTTTGATTTAATATCTAATTAATATTAATTAGTATCTAATAGCACCAAATAAACAAGCAAAACAATTATAATTTATAGGGATGTCCACATTTGTGGACAGCGGGACTAAGTTTGTTGTCAATGGGATAATGTACAGTAAATATAGTAATGCATTTATTAATGTTAATGTATAGAATCATATTACATAATGATTACAAAATAAAATATAACAAAATGTATATAAAAAATGACTCACAGATGTGTTAGAGATAAAAGTTATTCAAAATAAAACCAATGCAATTTTGTGTGAATATTGTCCCAAAATCCACGTATGTGGACATCACGTTTATCAGCGCGCTGATGAGCGAAAAATGAACAGATTTTTTAAAGCGGCACATCAAATGAAACTAGAGACTCTCCTCTTTACAACCAAACAGATTACAATGATAAAACATAAAGAGATTTCTTAACAGAGGCAGTTTTGTTGGCGCTGCGTCTGTAGAAGTGCTTCACAGAAATCAACGTCATGTTGTTGTGTCACGTGACTCAATGCGGCAGATGTTTAACCCTTAAATGACCGTCT
The DNA here is from genome assembly GCF_025860055.1 of Xyrauchen texanus. NCBI lineage: Eukaryota > Metazoa > Chordata > Actinopteri > Cypriniformes > Catostomidae > Xyrauchen > Xyrauchen texanus. The sequence goes on from NC_068302.1 coordinate 40,949,653, forward strand.
AGTCAATATAATAATCTAGTCACTGATTGAATAATGTTCTTGTGAACATTATTCAATCAGTTTAAATTCATTTAAATGATACGTTGCGTACAGCAAAGCCAAAATAGCGAGTCCACGCATGTGGACGTGGGGTTAAAGGAATATTTCCGGGTTCAACACAAGTTCAGCTCAATGGACAGAATTTGTGGCATAGTGTTGATTACAGCTAAATTTAATTTCGACTCGTTCCTCCTTTTCTTTAAAACAAAACAAAGTGAGACACTTACAATGGAAGTGAATGGGGCAGATGCATATTAATAAGCAGACGACGTGTGTGCTCATGTACATGCATTAAACAGCGTTGATTTATCGGTGTAAGATCATGAAAGGCGTAAGAAGATTTTAACCGGCGTTCTTAACGGCTAATTCAATGTGTGCACGTTTTTGACGTCAAAAACGGAGAATAACGTGATTATGTCAAATGTCATGTAAACGTGCATTTCTTGCTTCGTCGTATTTTTAAATAAGCTTATTTTTGGGAGTAATTAGCATATCGGTGTGCATGTAATCGTGCTCAATGTTTAAGTATAGCCACAAGATGTGTGTTAACATGAATTTAGTGAGATAAAATGACGATTCATAGCTCAAATATTACTCAAGCTTTAACAGAAGAATTATTGTAAGTGCTTTTATATAATTATAAGCGTCACATTTCTGTCTTTAAACCCTGAAAGAATGACCCCCATTGACTTCCATTATAAGTGTCTCACTGGTACACACATTTGTGCTTTTATAAAGAAAAGGAGGAACGAGTCGAAATAAAACGATCGAGCTAAACTTGTATTGAACCCGGAATATTCCTTCATCAAATATAAGATTAGACACGCCACAGGACCAAATAAACTAGTGAAGGAAGAAAGGTGTTTTGAAATAATAAACATGCACTTTCTGTTTCTTGCTGTTGATTCGGTGGATGGACACGTGTATATATATATATATATTCATATATGTGCATGTGCTGCTGGTTTAGTTGTATTGATGTAAATACAGGGTAAGTGTATACTGTAGTGTCTTGTAACTGTAGTCATTATAAACACTTGTCCTTGTGTTTGTTTATTCTGGTCGCTTTGGGAGGATTGTGTCCGTCAGTTCCTCTGCGTTGAGAGTTATTCCTCTGGTCTGTGGAGGGTTTTCCCACCCGGAGTCTGGAATGCTTTTCTAAAGAACATTGTACACATTTCTCTCATTGATATTGCCCATTATAAGCATATATCACGTGAATAGAGCCGTTTGGTCGTGTTTCACGCTCGCCGTGTCCAATTCAAATATCTTTGTAAAAGTCTCGCCCAATAAATATCTGCAGTTGTTAGTCGTTCTGTCATGATGTCTGCAGAAACCTGCTCTCGTGAATAATGTGACGATTCATCTACATTATAAACTAAACACTGAACTTGTTGTTTTACTTGATGAAAGGATAGAAGAGCTTGTGTAAAGTGTGTCAGTGTGCAGTTTGTGTCCGATTGCAATATAGTGTCGCCCCGTTCCTATAACATGTTATTTACGTGCTACTCTACGGCACTTTAAAGAATAACATGACGCTTACATGTTAAATGGCCAAAAACATGGAAATAAATGGAACTTTTTGGTTGTTTTTGTGGTTTGAAGTTTGTAGAATCACGTTATAGATGTGCAGAACATCAGAATAAATATAATACAGGGATTTCTGTCTGTGGTTTTTGCAGTTGTTGGTTCTGTTTGTCTAAATATAATGACTTTAACCCTTTAAGCTCAGACGGGCAGATCAGAAGTGTTCCAGTTTGACAATTTATACAAAATAATCAGTAAAAACATCAAACTCATCAAATATTCATGTGTCATATGTCATTGGAAAGATCTTAATGAGTAAAATACAACCAGACTATTTGTTTTACTCACAGACACAAATATAGTGAGTAACAGCTAAATATATGTCTTTGACAATTATGATGGTGTTGCTTAAATGCCGCATGTTTTTGCTTATAACTTCATGAAATATAAACAGAATATAACATCATATTTGAGGGAGTTTTTAAGCTCTTGTTTCAATCAGGTCCTTGTACAGTCTTTATCAGAATTGTATTATTTCCGAACACTTTTATTGACCTCATGAAGCTCAAAAGGGACATTCTGTGTCACCTCATCCAGAGGTCCCGGCGCAAAATGTCCTTTTTGATATTTTCACTGGGGGAAATGATCTCGTGATCGTCCCGACACGTGTTTTCATCATGTAATAAATCATTAGATATGAGTGAAGATGTTTTATATAATTCTCCCTCTTGATTCTCAATTATTCGGATCAGTTTTTGTCAGGGGCAAAAGTTCTTCCTTGAACTCCATAAGTCAACTTTAAAACAGAGTCAGAGTCAGCCATGCACTTCTAAAAGGTTTTTGGCGACACACACATTTCTTTCTTTCTCCGTTTGAGCATTTCATCTTAAAGGATTCAGAAGGAGAACATGATTGAGATTTTGGGCACTTCCAGAGTTTCAGGATCGTTTGTGTTTGATGCTCTAATGATGATTTGAACTTGTTTTATGTGAATAATTAAAGGTGCATTTCTAGTTATAACATTATTTGTTCTTCACAACTTTGTTTTGTTGGACAAGAAATAAACGTTTCATACCATGTGATGCACATTTCAAATATAAATGATTAAAAGCGAGAGATTCATTTCTCTGGGATTTAACCATATAATGATCTATTTAACAATATCATTAAAAAAGGAACGTTTATTCTGAATCTATAAAGACAATAATTTTTCTTTTCTTAACAATAAACAATACTTTTACAGCATTTATTAATCTTAGTTAATGTTCATTTCAACATATAGTGATACGTTTGGGTTATATGTTTACATTAGTTAATGTATATGAACATGCACTTAAAGGAATAGCAGTATTTGTGTTAAATAGTATTAAGTAATATTAACAAATATAAATAAATGCTGTTCGTTGTTAGTTCATGATACCTACTGCATAAACTCATGTTAACCAATGGAACCTTATTATAAAGTGTTACGAGATATCTTTAACCCTTTAAGCTCGGGTGAGCCCCAAAATCATCGGCAATATATTAAAAACTACAATCAGTAAAAACATCAAACTGATCAAATATTCATGTGTCATATGTTGTTGGAAAGCTCTTAAAGAGTAAAATACAACCAGACTATTTGTTTTACTTACAGATTCAAATATAGTGAGTAACAGCTAAATATATGTCTTTATTTTGTGTGAAGTTATAAGCGAAAACGTGGCATACGAACAAAATGGTCAAACAGAACATAAAATATGACATATGATTATTTAGAGTCGGTGATTATCTTTCAATGGAGTCCACACACAAGATAATCAGATGTATAGATCATTAGATAATCCACATGAAGTACAATGTTACATATGACCACCAGGAGATGGCGCCAAATACACGACACAGACTCAATGATGACTCAAATGACACAGAATGAAACTCATTCTGTGAAATCTCATGACTAAAATCATGTGTGCATGCTATGCAAACCTTTAGTCATTGTTGTGTTTGCATGTGTAATTAGTTCTTATGTACAATTATTATCTTTTATTTGTTTGGAGATGTTTTTGGACACTATGATCAATTATATTTGTAATGTTGGAACTTTTGATCGCTTTGTCGTATCAACACAAAAATGGTCTCAGATACAAAATAAAGATGTCAAATAAAATGAGAAAAAAGGACATTTTTGGGATCATAATCTATATCATATATATCTATAAAAACGTAAAGTGTTCTCGACAATAATACCAAACAATTGACTCTCATTGTTGAGTTTTTGTTTTGTTTATTGTCGAGTTATAAGTCTTTAAGTTTGGGTATTCCACTGAAACAGGAAATGTATAAAAACCCCTTCAGAGCTTAAAGGGTGAAAGTGTTTTACTAAATTCTTTAAGTCAAACTGTTTTGATAGAAAATATTCCGTCTGTAACCGAATGCTTTTATTAAACATAAATATTGAATAATTGCAGCTCATGAGGGTGATTTCGTCATCTGCTGATGGAAATAATATTTTCTACTATGATGTCACCGCTTGCGTCTGTATCAGTGGGTGTTCTGACTGTAACGGGACGCGCGCCAGGATCATTATTTTTATTTTCCGTTCTCTGCAATGGAGGGGACTTATTCAACATGGGTTCACTCAATGATTCGTCATTGAAGTTATTTTGTGCTTCATTTGTGTCTGTGTTATGAGAGAAAGCATCTCGCGGTGTATCTCGCTCGCAGTGTAAACACGGGGCTTTTACACGTCGTTACATTCAATCGGGACCAAACGCTTTCGTTTGACAGTAAAACACGCGGGTCCTGAACGCCACATTCTTGCTCACATTTCTGCAGCACTTTTATTTTCAATCCTTCAGTTTTGGAACGGCCGTTTTTAAGAGCCGTCTGTCTTCATTGGACTTTTTTATGGTTGCTTCTATTTTTATTTTAAGGTTTGTTTAGTCTGTACGTTTATACGCCACGTCTGACGTGCAGCGATTACAATTACAGACGATAAAACCCCCCTGTGTTTATGTTAATATTTGTACCCTTCTTAACGTACTCTCCATATTGACATCCAGCTCGAGCTGAGAGAACATTCCAGTAATGCTGTTATGATTGGAGAGATGATGATATTGCCCTGCACGGCTTCTCTAAGGTCCTGCAGACGATCTTTGGTGATCTTGTTGTGTGTGATCAATACTTTGAGTCCAAACCATCATGTAGTGAAGATGAAATGCACTTTATTAACCCTTTAAGCTCGGTCAGTAAATAAATACACAAACAGCTCGTTGACTGCTGTTCAAAGCTGATAAAGCCGAGTCCACAAGAGTGTTTCTAACACGTCTGAAGCGATAACGAGCGCCGCTATCACCTCCAGAGACGCATGCAGACCACGTCAGCGCACAACTGCACCATTTACATGCTCAAACCTCTCGCCTTGCGACCTGTGAGTGTTTCCTGTGATAACTCGCCGCGGCTCCATTAGCTGAAGTGTTCGTCTCTCCTCGAGCACTGGAAGCTCTCAGCGCCGCAGCTCTCGTCTGAGGTTAATGGCTGCTGGGTCCTGATTTACTGCCTGTAATAAGTTCAAGAGGTCAAGCGCCTGTC
>NC_068302.1:40962291-41017291 GCF_025860055.1 Xyrauchen texanus
TTACTGTGTGTTGACAATAGGTTTGATTGTTTGCTAAATGTTTCTCTTTCAGATTTATGATCAGGAGGGCACGTTACAGCACTTTATTGACGGTAATGAACCCAGTAAATCCAGCTGGATGAGATACATCCGATGTGCCAGACACTGTGGAGAGCAGAACATGATGGTGGTGCAGTACAGGTACAGTACACATTACTAATGTACACATGATCCACTGCTTCTAAACTGGCCAGTCGTGACCCAGAAATGGAGCACAGGTCTCCTGTGACCCGTATTGTGCAATATGAGGACACTGGAGGGGGTAATTAAAGGTATTGTAACATGTACACTGGCGGCCAAAAGGGTGGAATAATGTTCAGATTTGACTGTTTGGGAAGGAAATTGGTGCTTTAATTTACTAAAGTGTCATTCAGCTGATCACAGAGTAAGTCAGGACATTCACCATCACTATTACAAAAATAGTGTAATTTTTGATCATTTTGAACAGCTTATCCACGAGTAATCATGCTAAATTGATCATTTGATACTAGGAAATCACTTGCCATTATATCAAACACAGCTGACAGATATTTGGATCATTAACTGAAGCTGAACATCATCTTTGAGTTGCGCAGTGTGCAATAGACTGACATGTCTTACGCTCAATTTTAGGGCAGAAATGGCGACAGCTACCCGTCACATGACCTGAGGTTGCAAAGGTTGAACTACAAATATCAGAGGAAGGGGTTGCACAATTTTAATTTTAATCATGGTCTATTTAATTTATTTATGTTTCCCTGATAAGAGGTATATTACAAAGTCAACGTTGTTTTTCGCAACGTACCTTATTTATGATTCTGGCTGAGTGCGCAGAGCACGTCTGGTGACATTGTGCCCACACACATACAAAAAGCAAGAGAGGAGGAGGCTTAGGGTGCTTCTCAAACGGAAGGGTGCAGCCTAGTAAGACTGTGTCCTTCTTAGTCTGTAGACTAGAGTCCTCCTCAACACTCGCACTAGAACGAGACGGTCTCGTAAGTGTGCATGGAGAACCATAAGCTTAAAGCCATGTGATATTTAACTTTATTTGGAAAACCTATGAAAAATATGTCATTAATCCCTTAATTATATTAGCAAAATGTTCTATTCACAAAACTAGTCATGCAAAAAAGACTTTATTGGGGGTCTGGGTATCTCAGCGAGTGTTGACGCTGACTATCACACCTGGAGTCGTGAGTTTAAATTCTGGGCGTGGTGAGTGATTCCAGGTCTCCTTAGCAACCAAATTGGCCCAGTTGCTAGGGAGGGTAGAGTCACATGGGGTAACCTCCTCGTGGTCACTATAATGTGGTTCTCGCTCTCGGTGGGGCGTGTGGTTGTCCGTGGATGCTGCGGAGAATAGCGTGAAGCCTCCACGCGCACTACGTCTCCACGGTAACACACTCAGACGTGGAGGCAACTGAGATTCGTCCTCCACCACCTGGATTGAGGCAACTTGCTACACCACCACGAGAACATGGAGTGCATTGGGAATTTGGGCGTTCCAGATTGGGGAGAAAAAAAGAGAAAATTTGGTTACACATGTGACTCTACCCTCCCTAGCAACCGGGCCAATCTGGTTACCCCATGTGACTACCCTCCCTAGCAACCGGGCCAATTTGGTTACCCCATGTGACTCTACCCTCCCTATTAACCAGGACAATTTGGTTACACCATGTGACTCTACCCTCCCTATTAACCAGGACAATTTGGTTACCCCATGTGACTCTACCCTCCCTAGCAACCGGGCCAATTTGGTTACCCCATGTGACTCTACCCTCCCTATTAACCAGGACAATTTGGTTACACCATGTGACTCTACCCTCCCTAGCAACCGGGCCAATTTGGTTACCCCATGTGACTCTACCCTCCCTATTAACCAGGACAATTTGGTTACACCATGTGACTCTATCCTCCCTAGCAACCGGGCCCATTTGGTTACCCCATGTGACTCTACCCTCCCTAGCAACCGGGCCAATTTGGTTACCCCATGTGACTCTACCCTCCCTATTAACCAGGACAATTTGGTTACACCATGTGACTCTATCCTCCCTAGCAACCAGGCCAATTAGTTTACCCCATGTGACTCTACCCTCCCTAGCAACCGGCCCAATTTGGTTGCTAAGGAGACCTGACTGGAGTCACTCTGACCCTGGATTCAAACTCATGACTCCAGCTGTGACTTTTTTTTACATTTATAGAGAAACGGCTACATTTAATTCCTTTTTTGCCAAAATGCTTCAATTCGCCCAGCTCTCCTATCCAGGTTTCATGAGAGAAGCTTGTTCATGGATAGCCTGACGCACATTTGCGCGAGACACGACGTACGTGCAATACTGGAAGTTCTCGTACGAACATGCATTTCACGTGCTGAAGTGGATGTGTGTCTCACTTGATGTCTACAGTTGATGTTGCACAGAAGTGCTTGTGAGCTTGGAGATGTTCCCCTGTGAGCACACGATCAGGACGAGACAGTGTTGTAGGCTGACATGTTTCATCCGACCGCTGGATCAACTTCCATATGTTTTGATTTGCAATATCTAAATGGAATTCTCTTCAAAGCCGCTCGTGATGGATGAAGCTCGAGCCGCTGTGTTGTTTCGCGCTGACAATAATGTTCATTGGCATGTGTGCTGGGACACCCCGCCTCTGTCTTTATGAGTCATCCAACCACAATACTAAATACATGTCATCACGGGGAATGTTATCCAAGACGGAGGGGAAAACTGGCCTTTGATGTGTGCCGTGATTTGTGCGCGTTTTGGAAGTGACGGCAGGCTTGTAAGAGACAGTGCTGGTTTACACTCCGAAAGTGTGCGAGACCACCCATCGCTCGGAAAACAGGCCTCTCTCAGCGCCACGCCGACTCATTGAGTCCCACTACATTTATTTGTGTGTTCCAGTGTGTTTATATGGAGTGAAGCTGAACTGAGGGGATAAAGTACATGCTACAGCCGTGTGTTTCTCATGCTGTGTTTTCTCTCCTGTGGGTTACAAAATGTTTTTGATTTATGGGCTCGACGCTTCTTTTATTTTGATGTTGTGGTGGAAAGAATGAATCAAATGTACCGATCTCAGCACTTCAGAAAAGACCAAAGAGCTGATTGTCAAAAATGTGTAGCTTTTTCTCTTCAGGCCACGGCGGCTCTGATGAAACATAGCATTTATGTCTGTCAAAGCGTCGCTTTGTCCAGCGTTGAGGGTTAAGGTTTGGGTCAAATGAAATGAGGGTTTGAGGTTGAGGTTAGTCCAGTTATCCGCTCAAGGGGGTTTAATTGTTAAAAATTTAAACTCTTTTTCTCTAATGAAGGGTCTCTGAAATAATTATGGTCTATTTTTTTATTCGGTTTATTATATTTAAGAGATTTTTTCCTGGAAGAAATAAAAGTGTCACATGGTTAATTTAACCCTTTAAGTTCGGATGGGCCTTTCGGCTCAACATAATAAATAATCGTCAAAATATGAATAACTTCAGTCTTGACCAACACAAAATAGGACTCGTTTGAAAGCTTAGAAGCTCCAATGCATGTAGATATTATGACCAAAACTGAACAAATGCTTTAAAATTTGCAAATAAATCAGAAATGTTACATTTTGAACATTTATGTAAAAATGTTGCACTGAACATATTATTGCAATCTGTAAAAACATCAAACTGATCAAATATTCATGTGTCATATGTTGTTGGAAAGCTCTTAAAGAGTAAAATACAACCAGACTATTTGTTTTACTTACAGACTAAAATATAGCGAGTAACGGCTAAATATATGTCTTTGAAAATTACATTGGTGTTGCTTATATGTTGCATTTTCACTTATAACGTCACTGAATATAAACAGAACATAAAATATCACATATGATTATTTAGAGTCAGTGATTATCTTTCAATCGAGTCCACACACAAGATAATCAGATGTATAGATCATTAGATAATCCACATGAAGCACAATGTTACATATGACCACCAGGAGATGGCGCCAAATACACGACACAGACTCAATGATGACTCAAATGACACAGAATGAAACTCATTCTGTGAAATCTCATCACTAAAATCATGTCTGCATGCTATGCAAACCTTTAGTCATTGTTGTGTTTGCATGTGTAATTAGTTCTTATGTACAATTATTATCTTTATCTGTTTGGAGATGTTTTTGGACACTATGATACATTATATTTGTAACTTTAGATCGCTTTGTCGTATCAATACAAAACTGGTCTCAGATACAGTCGACACGATTGGGAAGAAAACAAAAGTGGTTTTTCGGAGCCACATTATTTACACTCAGAGATATATACCGGTAATGTCAAATAAGAAAAATATTTAAATATTGTTTTTGTCGAGTTATAAGCCTTTAATTTTGGGAATATCGCTGAAACAGGAAATCTATAAAAACACCTTCAGAGCTTAAAGTTTGAAGTGTAATTTTCACAAAAAAATTATTTTGTATTTTAAATCACTGTTTTAATGTTCTCCATGTGTGTGCTTGTATTTCAGATCGTGTATATTCTACCGGGCGTGTTCTGATATTCCTCGCGGATCTGAACTGCTGGTTTGGTATAACGACAGTTACACGTCTTTCTTCGGGATCCCGCTGCAGTGCGTCGCACAAGATGAAAACTGTGAGTCTGTTTCTACCGGTTTCACATCTTATCAAATACATTAGCTAGTCCAGATATTTATTGCAATAGTTTGCCCAAAAATGATAATTCTCTCTCATCATCATATCGTCTCAGACTTGTATGACTGTCTCTCTTCTGTGGAACACAAACAGAGATATTTGAGATATGAGGTGAATATATCCATACAACACAAGTCAATGGTGACCAGACTTTCAAGCTCAATTACTCAATTACAAGTGATCTGCACGTGTCAATGATGTAACAGACAAATAATGACTTGAATACACCTCTGTTATCATGAACATGATTGTCATGTGGTGTAACCAGCAAGAAAACTCCTTTAGACCCTCATGACTGTGTGTGAAGTTTTTAAATAATATCACACATTTTTCATTTTTATAAAAATGCACATTGTGTTCAGGTCATTTGGAGTAAACTTGACTGAAATATGCATGATATTTGTGAAAACAATAAATACAAAATGCATCTTGATAAATGTGTTTGAAACGTTTTTGAAATGAATGATTAAGTTGCGTACTAGAGGTCGACTGATGGTGAAATTAGTGTGGAAATATTCACCAAATTAAGCTTTTTATAGCCTATATATTCACCAGAGATGTAGGTTTTTGGCTACAGATGAACATGAATAAAAAATAAAGATCTGTAACAATTTGTGTTTTTTGCAATAACCGATAGACTCGCAGACTTGAGTGACATTTAAGATGACATTTATTTGATGAATATAAACAGAAATGTGATGTCTCTGTTTGGCGTAAGCCCCGTCTGGCGGTCAGGAGGAGTCATATCCTGATGGAGATAGGAGGCAGGGGTGAGGAGCCGACCCCCGTGCAGGACGGGACTCAACAGGTGGTGGTGGGGTGGAGGAGGTTGCCATGTTGGCACACTGAAACAGCAATGTGATTGTGAGCGGACTCATAAAGCAATCCTTACATGTGACTGGCTAATGGTGCGATGAAGAACAGCTGCTAGTCATCCCGCTAGAACTATGCTGTGCTTACATTTACAAAAACAACTATCGGCACTGATTAATCGGTAAACCGATATATCGGTTAACCCCTGTTGCATACACTCTCATGTATTCAAGTTGCAAAAGTGTTTTAATACCTTTTACTTGATGGTTACACCACATGACATTTTTATGTATAATGCCAAATTGGACACAAATATTACATTTCTATGAAATTTTTTCTCTCTCCCCAATCTGTAACGCCCAATTCCCAATGCACTCCAAGTCCTCGTGGTGGCGTAGTGACTCGCCTCAATCCGGGTGGCGGAGGACGAATCTCAGTTGCCTCCGCGTCTGAGACCGTCAATCCGTGCATCTTTTCATGTGGCGCGTTACCGTGGAGACGTATCGCATGTGGAGGCTTCATGCTATTCTCCGCGGCATCCACACACAACTCACCACACGCCACACCGAGAGCGAGAACCACATTATAGCGACCACGAGGAGGTTACCCCATGTGACTCTACCCTCCCTAGCAACCGGGCCTTGGTTGCTAAGGAGACCTGGCTGGAGTCACTCAGCACGCCCTGGATTCAAACTCACTCCAGGTGTGATAGTCAGCGTCAATACTCGCTGAGATACACATAAACTAGATTTTTACAAGATTTATTATTTTTATCAACACAGACATCCTTATTTGTCAATGACCCGCATGCGTCTGGCATTAGGAAGTGTAATCGAGCTTGAAATCCTGATCATGCCTAGATTGTCATGTCAAGATTTATAGTGAAAATTGAGATTTGGTCTGTTTTCACCCAAAACCGCTTTAGAAGACATGGATTAAACCGTTTGGATTGCTTTAATGCTGCCTTTATGTGCTTTTTGAAAGTGTTGGTCACCATTCACTTGCAGACAGCATATCTCCATTAAAATATTTTCGTTTGTGTTCGGCCAAAGAAAGCAAGTCATACGAGTTTGAGACGGAATAAGGGTGAATTTTCATTTTTGGGTGAACTGTTCCTTTAAGATGCAATGACATGTTCCTCAAGGACTGGCCCGTACCCGGGGCCCGTACCGGGCCCGTAAGATCCAAGTTATGCCACTGGTGATGCTCGTGTGTGAATTACAAAAGTGTTTATTTCTTTCATATACAGAATAAACATCAAATATCTCTCACATCTGGTTGTCATAATGTTTAATCAGCGCTACATGGACAAAGTTGACCCGGAATAGTGTTCAGTTCCCAGGACAGGACTGTGTATCTTTTAATATTGAGTTCATGACTGTTCCACACCGGCCCTGTGTCGGTTTTGGCCTCGTCCGTTTTCACCCACATCACAGATTTGGATGTTTAGCTGCGGCGCTGGTGCATTTTAGGTCAACAGTATTTTAGTCTCCCAAGAATTCGTGAAACATTCTGCAATTATTTCTGTCCAGCTCGCTGGCCAATAGAAATCCTGGAGTTGAGACAGTGTCTGACAGCTCAGTGTTTACACGAGACTTTATGACTTCAGTCTGGTTGTGTTTTGTTTAGAGAAGTCTCTTTTCTTCCAAACTCTCCTCTAAAGTGTGTTGTATGATTTGATAGATGTGATACTGTAAATGCTAGAAACTCTGCGAGGAGAGACATGAAGTCTTCAGTTGAGTTTGTTATCCCGTCTAATCCCAAGAACTGCTGAAGAAAGACCTGAGGAAAACTGTCCCAAATCTAAAAGGGCTTGTTGATGCATTTCATTCATGACATTTTGACAAAGTGTTTGTCTCTCAGAAACTCTTCTAATGGTGAGGAAAAAGTTTCACATTTCACATTTTTTTATGTTGCAGTCAGTGAATGAATATTGAAATGGAATTCTTAAAGGGACAGTACACCCAAAAATGAAAATTCTCTCATCATTTACTCACCCTCATGCCTTCTCAGATGTGTGTGACTTTCTTTCTTCTTCTCAACACAAATGAAGCTTTTTAGTAGAATATCTCAGCTCTGTTGGTCCATACAATGCAAGTGAATGGTGACCAGAACTTTGAAGCTCAAAAAAGCACATAAAGGCAGCATAAAAGTAACCCATAAGACTCCAGTGGTTTAATCCATGCCTTCAGAAGTGATATGATAAGTGTGGTTGAGAAACAGATCAATATTTCAGCCCTTTCTTACCATGAGTTCTCCTCCCTGCCCAGTAGGTGGCGATATGCACGAAAAATGCAAATCTTTTTCTCACTCACACCTATCATATCACTTCTGCAGTCATGGATTAAACCAATGGAGTCTTATGGATTACTTTTATGCTGCCTTTATGTGCTTTTTGGAGCTTCAAAGTTCTGGTCACCATTCACTTGCCTTGTGTGAACCTACAGAGCTGAAATATTCTTCTAAAAATCTTTGTTTACTTTAAACTTCTCTCCGAAAACTGAAGTATCCTCCATGTACACGCTGGGCTGAAATCTGTGTGTATTTTCAAAAATGTAACATTCTTCTGCGGCCTGAAGCTCAGCAGCGATCAAACACGTTACTGGCACACAGATGCACTCTTCATATTTTACTGCATTCAATGTGCCCGCTTTATTAAATCAGGAAGGTCTAACGGTCTCCCACATGTCTCGTCTTACAGTCGGGTAATGTGATGTTTATGTACACAGCGTGTTGCGTGATGAAGAATGTGGTATGTGGTGTCTATAGAAGTGTTTCTCCTATGCCGTGCTGAATGTAAAGTTTCATATGAATCTCTTGTCTTTAGAAGAGTTCATCTTCAGTGTAGCAATAGAAATATTGAAGACAGCGCAGCTCACTTCAGCCATATTACCACAAACAGATAATTAACATGCCATGGGCTGACAATAGGAAAATTAAACATTGTGTAAATGCAAAAACAAAAATTGTGATTTACACATTTGACTTTTAATGGGATTAATCTTTGAAACTGCATTGAGAAGTCTGTGTGGTGTGTTATTGTTTTTTGAGGATGAGTTCATGTTACACAACCCGTCCATGTTGGCATCTGTCTAATTTGACGAGCTTCTACAAAGTGACAGATGAATTTGTGCCTAAATACTGTCGTTTGATTGGATGCACGACAGTTCTAGACCATTTTGACTAGGGGGGCCAGGGTGGGGCCAGGTGTGCTTGTAGGGGGGCATCTGCATTATACCTTAAATGTCCCCTGTACACATATAAAACCTAATTTTATTTTATCCCCAATTTGTAACGCCCAATTCCCAATGCGCTCTAAGTTCTCGTGGTGGCGTAGTGACTCGCCTCAATCTGGGTGGAGGAGGATGAATTGTTTGCCTCTGCAATCTGCGCATCTTATCACGTGACTTGTTGAGTGTGTTACCGTGGAGACATAGCACGTGTGGAGGCTTCACGCTATTCTCCGCGGCATCTCACCACACGCCCCACCGAGAGCGAGAATCACATTATAGCGACCACAAGGAGGTTGCCCCATGTGACTCTACCCTCCCTAGCAACCGGGCCAATTTGGTTACCCCATGTGACTCTACCCTTCCTAGCAACCGGGCCAATTTGGTTACCCCATGTGACTCTACCCTCCCTAGCAACCGGGCCAATTTCGTTACCCCATGTGACTCTACCCTCCCTAGCAACCAGGCCAAATTGGTTACCCCATGTGACTCTACCCTCCCTAGCAACCGGGCCAATTTGGTTACCCCATGTGACTCTACCCTTCCTAGCAACCAGGCCAATTTGGTTACCCCATGTGACTCTACCCTCCCTAGCAACCGGGCCAATTTGGTTACCCCATGTGACTCTACCCTCCCTAGCAACCGGGCCAATTTTGTTACCCCATGTGACTCTACCCTCCCTAGCAACCAGGCCAAATTGGTTACCCCATGTGGCTCTACCCTCCCTAGCAACCAGGCCAATTTGGTTACACCCCATGTGACTCTACCCTCCGTAGCAACCGGGCCAATTTGGTTACCCCATGTGACTCTACCCTCCCTAGCAACCGGGCCAATTTGGTTACCCCATGTGACTCTACCCTCCCTAGCAACCAGGCCAATTTGGTTAACCCATGTGACTCTACCCTCCTTAGCAACCTGCCCAATTTGGTTAACCCATGTGACTCTACCCTCCCTAGCAACCGGGCCAATTTGGTTACCCCATGTGACTCTACCCTCCCTAGCAACCGCGCCCATTTGGTTACCCAATTTGACTCTACCCTTCCTAGGAACCGGGCCAATTTGGTTACCCCATGTGACTCTACCCTCCCTAGCAACCGGGCCAATTTGGTTACCCCATGTGACTCTACCCTCCCTAGCAACCGGGCCAATTTTGTTACCCCATGTGACTCTACCCTCCCTAGCAACCAGGCCAATTTGGTTACACCCCATGTGACTCTACCCTCCGTAGCAACCGGGCCAATTTGGTTACCCCATGTGACTCTACCCTCCCTAGCAACCGGGCCAATTTGGTTACCCCATGTGACTCTACCCTCCCTAGCAACCGGGCCAATTTGGTTGCTAAGGTGACCTGGCTGGAGTCACTCAGCACACCCTGGTTTCAAACTCACGACTCCAGGTGTGATAGTCAGTGTCTATACTCGCTGAGATACACAGAACCCCATTAACAGCAGCATTAAGTAAGAAGGGGATTCAGAACAGTTTTTGCATCTATAATGATCATTAAGTATTCAAAGTGGCCTCAATCTGTTTCCATGATGCTGACTCTTCAATGACACTGTTTGTGACAGTCTGCATGAGTACACATTCTCACTTGTGTTTGTGTTTTGTGTAACAGTGAACGTGCCGTCTACTGTAATGGAGGCGATGAGCCGTCAGGAAACCCTTCAGCCCTTCAGTAAGAGTCCCAAATCCTCCTCGCTGGTTCTGCTGCGTTCGATGGTGTTCCCTCAGTCGTCCTGCTCACGGAGCTTCTCCCTCCTGGACAAGAGCATCCACAACGAGTCCGGCTTAAACCAGATGAGCTCCAAAAACCAGCGCGTGCTGGCGAGCCCCACGTCCACCAGTCAGCTGAGTTCAGAGTTCAGCGACTGGCATCTGTGGAAATGCGGCCAGTGCTTCAAAACCTTCACGCAACGCATTCTACTGCAGATGCACGTGTGCACACAGAACCCTGACAGGTGAGATACGCCTCACTAATCTTTATTACCTAGCAGCGCTTCCACCAGGAGATCTACACCTGTGTAACACACCTGAAGTATGATCTGATTGGCTAGTTTATCAAATCTTCCATCGTATTGACTGACTGCGTGCTCACTCGGGTGATTTATTGAAATATAATGTTTCATGAAAACTGGAGTGTCACAGAGTCCAAACAGCACAAACGTGGCAGCGGTTGCTGGAGAACACGGATAATTTTCATGAAGCGTGCATGATTGGGGCCGCCCGTTGGCATGTAGACGTCTGCGCAGATGTGTGTTGTTGTAACGTCATGACCTGTGATGATGAGAGATCTTTCTAGAACATTGAATATTTTCAGTGATTGTTAGATCAACATCAGCGTGATCTAGCAGACACGTCAGTGTGGTTAAAGTGAAGCCGTGACCAGCTCACATGTTCACTCAAGAACTAAATCATGCGATTGAATTAATGCCGCTGGTGAAAAACATGGAATGAGCTTTAAGAGTCCAGCTGCGGCTCTAGAATGAGGGATGCAAACTGTCTGAACTCCAAACATCTGCAGATTTCTTACAAATGCCTTTTTTTGAGTCTCGTAGTTCATGTTACTCTACTTACATTTTTCCATGATGATTTTCACGTGTCTCGTTGTTTGTATCATGGCAGTATAATCAGTACAACGCACAACGTCTATCCTATTTTTGTGCAAAGGCTAATTCTATGTGCAATATTTCGTGCCTGTGCAAAGCACTTGTGTGTCACTTAATCAAGATAATTAATAACACTTACATTCTCTATCATTTAACGGAGCGAACGTGCAAATCCTGACACGAATCTCATCTTCCATGCGTATCGTAAGTCCATTTTTACATGTACATTTATGCATTTGGCAGACGCTTTTATCCAAAGTGAATTACAGTGCACTTATTACAGGGACAATCCCCCCAGAACAACCTGGAGTTAAGTGTCTTACTCAAGGACACAATGGTGGTGACTGTGGGGATCAAACCAGCAACCTTCTGAGTACCAATGTATTATACAGAGCACTTATTACAGGGACAATCCCCCCGGAGCAACCTGGAGTTAAGTGTCTTACTCAAGGACACAATGGTGGTGACTGTGGGGATCAAACCAGCAACCTCCTGATTACCAATGTATTATACAGAGCACTTATTACAGGGACAATCCCCCCGGAGCAACCTGGAGTTAAGTGTCTTACTCAAGGACACAATGGTGGTGACTGTGGGGATCAAACCAGCAACCTTCTGAGTACCAATGTATTATACAGAGCACTTATTACAGGGACAATCCCCCCGGAGCAACCTGGAGTTAAGTGTCTTACTCAAGGACACAATGGTGGTGGGTGTGGGGATCGAACCAGCAACCTCCTGATTACCAGTTATGTGCTTTAGCCCACTCTGCATATCACACCACTATTTCTATTCATTGCACACAGTCCGCTTAAACTAGCAACTTATGCATGTGCCGTCTTTGTTTATATCACTGGTGTTTGATGGGATGGACTATATAATAGGATGCAGATGCTGCAATAACCGGAGAAGAACCTCTGAATTAAATGTCACTTGACGTGGCCCATTAACCCACTTGTGCATAGACGTATGCATGCATTACTAACCGGCATGCTTTTAGGGTCTAGTGGAGTGATGGTGGTGGCGTAGTGGGCTAAAGCACATAACTGGTAATCAGAAGGTTGCTGGTTTGATCCCCACAGTCACCATGTGTCTGAGTAAACACTCCAGGTTGTTCGGGATTGTCCTAATAAGTGCTCTGTATAATCATTGGTACTCAGAGGTTGCTGGTTTGATCCCCACAGTCACCACCATTGTGTCCTTGAGTAAGACACTTAACTCCAGGTTGCTCCGGGGGGATTGTCCCTGTAATAAGTGCTCTGTAAGTCTCTTTGGATAAAAGCGTCTGCCAAATGCATAAATATAATTGTAAATATCTAAACACGTATTGCAACATCTCTAAACCTAATTAAATACAGCAGAGGAGGTATTGGAGATTTTCTGCTTAGCTCTATTTTCTCTGGTGCATATAAACCTATAAATCAGCCGCTGAAGTCTCACAGAAATCCACACGGCAAAGGTGATGTAGAGGAAAACACATGCCACTTATTCAATAAACTAATATTCATAGAGAAGAAAAATGTTTGTGGGATTCCCGAGCAGATGAAGTCAATGTGAGGCTTTGTCAATATTCAACTTTATGACCCTGAGGTGCAGATCAAATTCAGCTGAACAAGGGAATCTGAGATCGCCGGCTGTTGGACTCACTGAATCGGTTTCAAATGAGCTCACGTATTCTTTACGGCCTTTGGCTTATACTAACGTATTGATGTTTAGTTTATATGTGCATTTTAGAGCGGATAAATGATCTGATCATCGCTGATGTGTTTTGCTGACGTCTCGTCTGGACTCCAGCTTCTTTTGAACACATCAATCATTATGATGTCATAATTCATTAATGAGTCGAGCCCCCAAACGAGCAATTCATTCCAGTATTGAGCAGTGAATCACAAAATACTGCCTCTAACAAGCTGCTTACTTTAAATATGAGATCTAGATATCTGCTGTGTTTGGAAACACGTGCGCATCATTATTACTCATTTAATGACATGTAGAAGTCTTAGTTTTGATACAGTTCTGTTGCAGGAAGGTTTTGGCTTCTGCAGGTGCAGCTGGTCTTTACTGGAGGTCCAGAGAGTTTATTTATGTTCTTGCAGCGGGCCACTGCAGTAATAAACAATAACTGGACATTAATCACCAGTGCTGCTGTAGTTAATACTCCACAAACATTCATCATGTTAACATATTCACTGCAATCACTGCATCTCCAGCCCAAAAACTGCAGTATGACTGTGATTACTGTGAATACTGCCACTGAAGGCTCTTGTGCCAACAATATATATAAATATTTTATTCTATTTTATTTATTTTATTATAATTATTTTTTATTATTGAATTTAATTTTTCCCATAACAGACTTGAACTTTTGGGTTATTTCACGTCAAATCAACCACATTTTTTAAACTTCCGTGACTGAAATGTATTATTTAAGAAAGATAAACATAAATAAAAATACAGGTAAAGAAAACCTTATAAAGGTGTCGGTATCATTATGTGATACACAGAGATAGGTTGGTCTATCACTTAATCAATATATCTTTAAAATGAATAAACCTCATTGCACTATATCCCAATTGTGTGTCCAAAAATGTGAGAAATATTTTTTTTGGTGTGTTGTTTTTCCAACAATGGCGTGCTTATAACTCCAGAAGTATTAACCATTTAAGCTCTGAATATGTTTTTAAAGATTTATTGTTTCAGTGGCATACACAAAATAAATAAGCATAAAATTTACTTTTTTTTTATTTGTTTTATTTGACATTATATATCTCACGGTGTAAATAAGGCGGCTCCGAAAAACCACTTTTGTTTTTTTCCCAATCATGTCAACTGAATCTGAGACCATTTTTGTGTTGATTCGACAAAGCGATCAAAAGTTCCAACATTACAAATATAATTGATCATAGTGTCCAAAAACATCTCCAAACAAATAAAAGATAATAATTGTACATAAGAACTAATTACACATGCAAACACAACAATGACTAAAGGTTTGCATAGCATGCAGACATGATTTTAGTCATGAGATTTCACAGAATGAGTTTCATTCTGTGTCATTTGAGTCATCATTGAGTCTGTGTCGTGTATTTGGCGCCATCTCCTGGTGGCCATATGTAACATTGTGCTTCATGTGGTTTATCTAATGATCTATACATCTGATTATCTTGTGTGTGGACTCGATTGAAAGATAATCACAGACTCTCAATAATCATATGTGATATGTTATGTTCCGTTTGACCATTTTGTTTGTATGCCACATTTTCGCTTATAACTTCACACAAAATAAAGGCATATATTTAGCTGTTACTCGCTATATTTTAATCTGTGAGTAAAACAAATAGGCCGGTTGTATTGTACTCTTTAAGAGCTTTCCAACAATATATGACACATGACTATTTGATCAGTTTGATGTTTTTACTGATTGTAGTTTTTAATATATTGCCGATGATTTTGGGGCTCACCCGAGCTTAAAGGGTTAAAGATATCTTGTAACACTTTATAATAAGGTTCCATTGGTTAACATGAGTTTATGCAGTAGGTATCATAAAGTAACAACGAACAGCATTTATTTATATTTGTTAATATTACTTAATACTATTTAACACAAATACTGCTATTCCTTTAAATGCATGTTCATATACATTAACTAATGTAAACATATAACCCAAACGTATCACTATATGTTGAAATGAACATTAACTAAAATTAATAAATGCTGTAAAATTATTGTTTATTGTTAAGAAAAGTAACTTTATTGTCTTTATAGATTCAGAATAAACGTTCCTTTTTTAATGATATTGTTAAATAGATCATTATATGGTTAAATCCCAGAGAAATGAATCTCTCGCTTTTAATCATTTATATTTGAAATGTGCATCACATGGTATGAAACGTTTATTTCTTGTCCAACAAAACAAAGTTGTGAAGAACAAATAATGTTATAACTAGAAATGCACCTTTAATTATTCACATAAAACAAGTTCAAATCATCATTAGAGCATCAAACACAAACGATCCTGAAACTCTGGAAGTGCCCAAAATCTCAATCATGTTCTCCTTCTGAATCCTTTAAGATGAAATGCTCAAACGGAGAAAGAAAGAAATGTGTGTGTCACCAAAAACCTTTTAGAAGTGCATGGCTGACTCTGACTCTGTTTTAAAGTTGACTTATGGAGTTCAAGGAAGAACTTTTGCCCCTGACAAAAACTGATCCGAATAATTGAGAATCAAGAGGGAGAATTATATAAAACATCTTCACTCATATCTAATGATTTATTACATGATGAAAACACGTGTCGGGACGATCACGAGATCATTTCCCCAGTGAAAATATCAAAAAGGACATTTTGCTCGGGACCTCTGGATGAGGTGACACAGAATGTCCCTTTTGAGCTTCATGAGGTCAATAAAAGTGTTCGGAAATAATACAATCCTGATAAAGACTGTACAAGGACCTGATTGAAACAAGAGCTTAAAAACTCCCTCAAATATGATGTTATATTCTGTTTATATTTCATGAAGTTACAAGCAAAAACATGCAGCATTTAAGCAACACCATCATAATTGTCAAAGACATATATTTAGCTGTTACTCACTATATTTGTGTCTGTGAGTAAAACAAATAGTCTGATTGTATTTTACTCATTAAGATCTTTCCAATGACATATGACACATGAATATTTGATCAATCTGATGTTTTTACTGATTATTTTGTATAAATTGTCAAACTGGAACACTTCTGATCTGCCCGTCTGAGCTTAAAGGGTTAAAGTCATTATATTTAGACAAACAGAACCAACAACTGCAAAAACCACAGACAGAAATCCCTGTATTATATTTATTCTGATGTTCTGCACATCTATAACGTGATTCTACAAACTTCAAACCACAAAAACAATCAAAAAGTTCCATTTATTTCCATGTTTTTGGCCATTTAACATGTAAGCGTCATGTTATTCTTTAAAGTGCCGTAGAGTAGCACGTAAATAACATGTTATAGGAACGTGGCGACACTATATTGAAAAAAGTCCTTTTATTTATTTATTAAAAGTTCCATTTATTTCCATGTTTTTGGCCATTTAACATGAGGAAACATCGCAGTGGAACACTGTTGAACAGAAAGTGCTGCGACACATTTCGGCTTTTGCACAGAAAATACTTTTGACACGATCATTTAAAAAAAAAATGTTTTAATAAAATTCCTTTGTTCACATATGAAAAAAAAACATTTTCTTAATTAGTATTTTTGTCCTGATTTCCAGTGAAATCCTGAGAAAGACTGTACGAGAAAGTGACAAGTGGTTAAAAACCTTGATGACATTCTCCCTCAAATATGATGTCACAAAGATCAAAGCATTATTTTTAAAGGGGAAACATCGCAGTGTCACACTGTTAAAAGGACAAAAATTCTATTTTGCACAGTCGACATTCTTGATTGTTTAGCACAAAATGTAATTTCGACTTGTTCCTCCTTTTCTTTAAATGTGTGTTCCAGTGAGACACTTCCAATGCAAGTCAATGGGGTTTAATCTGTAAACATTCAAATACTGATTCAGAGGTATAGACACAAGACATAAACAATATGTGTGTTAATATGATTTTACTGTCATTAAATCACTTACTGACCACATCTGTGTGACATTACCAGGATTACAGGGTTCTGATGTCATAATGAAGTTGAGAATTAAATTAAAATTATTTCTTGTGGTAATCAACATTATGCCATAATTGCTTAACTTGTATAAACCCGGCGTATTCCATTAAAGCATATTAGACAACAAATGACATGATACGGTGTGTTAATTTGGGTCAAAACAAAATGTAGGTGAAATTAAATTTCATTTATTGCATTTGACTTGTTCAGATATACTGGCGATGCACTGATCTTACCTTTCACATAAAACATCCAATGGAGCATTTCACTCATGTAAAACGACTGTCAAGATGTTTTCTCTTTCCAGCAAATGAATAATGAGATTAATAAAAAAAGATAATTGTCAATTCATCTAATTATGCCTCTAAGTGCTTTCCGTTATTGTTTCTGATTGTCAATACATGAGCAATTTCTCTCCAGCCCTCCGTGATTAACTGGCACTTAACTCATAATTAACCTGATCGTTACCACATTCACAGCCGCAAACATGATCCGCGGCTCTTCCAATCGAGCGCTGGAAGGGTGGAAATATTGATAGATGACCCAGACGGTGTTCTCGCCCTGTTGTTGATGAGGGTCACGCTACCATGGTAACCGCATTGGGACATCCCATGTGTTTGTCTGTTCTGTGTCTGCAGACCGTATCAGTGTGGACACTGTTCTCAGTCGTTCTCTCAGCCGTCGGAGCTGCGGAATCACGTGGTGACCCACTCCAGCGACCGGCCCTTTAAGTGCGGCTACTGCGGCCGAGCGTTCGCCGGCGCCACGACCCTAAACAACCACATCCGCACGCACACGGGGGAGAAGCCTTTCAAGTAAGTAACAGTGAGTACCATCGTTTCTTAGAACATGTTTTTGTGCGGTTCTACCAGAGATATTCTACACAGAGAGATCAACCTCCACGCTTTTACCATTGTGAGAGCGTAACGGCCAATCATATGGCGGCTCACATCAATGGAGCGCGTTCAGAGTTTTGACAAGTCATTTAGGACGTCTACTTTGTGCATGACATGAGTAAATAGTTTACAGACCGATTGTGTCACTTTTAATTGACTATATTAATTCCAGTGGGTCAGAAGTTACATACACTAAGTTAACTGTGTCTTTAAGCAGCTTGGAAAATTCCAGAAAATTAAATCAAGCCTTTAGACAATTAGCCAATTAGCTTCTTATAGGCTAACTGGCTAATTGAAGTCAATTGGAGGTGTACCTGTGGATTTATTTTAAGACCAACCTTCAAACTCAGTGTCTCTTTGCTTGACATCATGGGAAAATCAAAAGAAATCAGACAAGACCTCAGAAAAACAATGTGGACCTCCACAAGTCTGGTTCATCCTTGGGAGCAATTTCCAAACCTCTGAAGGTGCCACGTTCATCTGTACAAACAATAGTACGGCAGTATAAACACCATGTGACCACACAGTCATCACACCGCTCAGGAAGGAGACGCATTCTGTCTCCTAGAGATGAACGTAGTTTGTGTGAAAAGTGCAAATCAATCCCAGAACAACAGCAAAGGACCTTGTGAAGATGCTGGAGGAAACAGGTGGACTTGTAGTCAAGACCGCCTAAACTGAGACCAATACACTACCAAGACCAGAGGGTATCAAGACCAAGACCAAGACCAAGTCGAGACCAAGTCGAGACCAAGACCGAGACCAAGACCGAGACCGGAGGGAAAAAACAATCTGAAAGTTCGTCGTTTTGTCGCTATGGTTACACACACAGACACACACACACACACACACACACACACACCGTTGGCGGTGCGCTCAAAGTCATCTGTCACTTGTGCAGTTACCCAAAATCTCGTTACTTAGCATGTAACGTTAGTTACACTCTTCACCAGGTTAACGTTAGTTACGTCCTTAGAGAGGCTTGCAAAAAATATGTCCCTAAATAACTTATACCGTACGTGTGAGAATTAGTTTCGCCGAATGCTTCTTTTTATTTAACGATGTGCAGAAGAACTCATTGTGTTCTACGAAAGCAAATTTTATGACCAAGGAATTCGCTGACATACTACTGACTGACTGTGCTCTTTACACTCTACGCTACACTCACTCACATAATGTTATATGGATGGATGAGCGCCAACAGCTGTGTCACAAAAAAATACATGTGATTGGTTGCATTTGAAGGGCACGAAATAATAATACTGTTGCATTATCGAACGTTGTGTCGTCGTGGATATTGTAGTATTGTATTGCTAAATCCCCCGACCACTATGTCGGTCTGAGACAGCGAGACCTAGACGAGACCGAGAGGTCCGAGACCAAGACAAGACCAAGACCAAAGACCGTCAAGGCCGTGACCAGACCGAGACCATGTAAAAGTGGTCTCGAGACCAAGACCGGTCTCAAGACATACATCACTAGAAACAGGTAGACGAGTATCTAGATCCACAGCAAAACGAGTCCTATATGGACATCACCTGAAAGGCTCAGCAAGGAAGAAGCCGCTGCTCCAAAACCACCATAATAAAGCCAGACTACAGTTTGCAAGTGCACATGGGGACAAAAATATAAAAAATGTCCTCTTGTCTAATGAAACCAAAATTTAACTGGTTGGCCATAATGACCATAATTATGTTTGGAGGGAAAAGGGTGAAGAACAGCATCCCAACAGTGAAGCATGGGGGTGCAGCATCATGTTGTGGGGGTGCTGCAGGAGGGACTGGTGCACTTCACTAAATAGATGATGACATCATGAGGAAGGAACATTATGTGGATATATTGAAGCAACATCTCAAGACATCAGACAGTAAGTTAAAGCTCGTCACAAATGGGTCTTCCAAATGGACAATGACCCCAAGCACACCTCCAGAGTTGTGGCACAATGGCTTAAGGACATTAAAGTCAAAGTGTTGGAGCGGCATCACAAAGTCCTGACCTCAATCTGAGGCCGACAAACCTGACTCGGTTACACCAGTTCTGTCTGGAGGAATGGGAGAAAATTCCAGCAACTTATTGTGAGAAGCTTGTGGAAGGAAACCCAAAATATTTGACCCAATTTAAACAATTTGAAGGCAAATATACCAAATACTAACAAAGTGTATGTTCACTTCTGACCCACTGGGAATGTGATGAAAGAAATAAAAGCTGAAATAAATAATTCTCTCGACTATTATTCTGACATTCACATTCTTATAATAAAGTCGTGATCTGAACTGACCTCAGACAGGGAATGTTTACTATCATTAAACGTCAGGAATGGTGAAAAACTGAGTTTAAATGGATTTGGCTCACAGTGCATCGGCAGATCTTGAGCAAAACTGTTTACAATCCAACAATTAACAGCACGTGTGGAGTTCACTCTGGCATTATTGAGTTATTCTTTACACCACAGATAAAAGGATGCTTGTCCAATCAGATTAGAGGAGCAGAACCGAGACCGCTGATATTCAGTGATGCTTCACAGCGCTTGCGTTTGGGGCGTTGCTGATGGGCTCTGATCATAGAGAGCATTTACGAAAGTCTCCAAATGAGAGATCGTAAACCATTTGCCATGCTAGGGGTCAACTGATGGGGCTTAAGAATGCAATATGTATATATTTATATAAATGATTGACACCTTATCGATAATACCAATTAAAGACTCAATTCTGTACCCATGCACATGTTGGCGGCTGGTTTCCGTCACATGTATGTGCATGTAAGAAGAGCACTCGTGATTGTGGCTGTCAATGGAGTGAACGGTCAATATGGTCAAAGATATAAATCCCTGAAAACAAAGAGTATTTTATATATATATACACTCACCTAAAGGATTATTAGGAACACATACTAATACTGTGTTTGACCCCCTTTCGCCTTCAGAACTGCCTTAATTCTACGTGGCATTGATTCAACAAGGTGCTGAAAGCATTCTTTAGAAATGTTGGCCCATATTGATAGGATAGCATCTTGCAGTTGATGGAGATTTGTGGGATGCACATCCAGGACACGAAGCTCCCGTTCCACCACATCCCAAAGATGCTCTATTGGGTTGAGATCTGGTGACTGTGGGGGCCATTTTAGTACAGTGAACTCATTGTCATGTTCAAGAAACCAATTTGAAATGATTCGAGCTTTGTGACATGGTGCATTATCCTGCTGGAAGTAGCCATCAGAGGATGGGTACATGGTGGCCATAAAGGGATGGACATGGTCAGAAACAATGCTCAGGTAGGCCGTGGCATTTAAACGATGCCCAATTGGCACTAAGGGGCCTAAAGTGTGCCAAGAAAACATCCCCCACACCATTACACCACCACCACCAGCCTGCACAGTGGTAACAAGGCATGATGGATCCATGTTCTCATTCTGTTTACGCCAAATTCTGACTCGACCATCTGAATGTCTCAACAGAAATCGAGACTCATCAGACCAGGCAACATTTTTCCAGTCTTCAACTGTCCAATTTTGGTGAGCTCTTGCAAATTGTAGCCTCTTTTTCCTATTTGTAGTGGAGATGAGTGGTACCGGTGGGGTCTTCTGCTGTTGTAGCCCATCCGCCTCAAGGTTGTGCGT
This sequence comes from Xyrauchen texanus, assembly GCF_025860055.1. Classification (NCBI taxonomy): domain Eukaryota; kingdom Metazoa; phylum Chordata; class Actinopteri; order Cypriniformes; family Catostomidae; genus Xyrauchen; species Xyrauchen texanus. The sequence continues at coordinate 40,983,805 of NC_068302.1, forward strand.
GTTGTGGCTTCACAAATGCTTTGCTGCATACCTCGGTTGTAACGAGTGGTTATTTCAGGCAAAGTTGCTCTTCTATCAGCTTGAATCAGTCGGCCCATTCTCCTCTGACCTCTAGCATCAACAAGGCATTTTAAGCCCACAGGACTGCCGCATACTGGATGTTTTTCCCTTTTCACACCATTCTTTGTAAACCCTAGAAATGGTTGTGCGTGAAAATCCCAGTAACTGAGCAGATTGTGAAATACTCAGACCGGCCCGTCTGGCACCAACAACCATGCCACGCTCAAAATTGCTTAAATCACCTTTCTTTCCCATTCTGACATTCAGTTTGGAGTTCAGGAGATTGTCTTGACCAGGACCACACCCCTAAATGCATTGAAGCAACTGCCATGTGATTGGTTGATTAGATAATTGCATTAATGAGAAATTGAACAGGTGTTCCTAATAATCCTTTAGGTGAGTGTATATATATAGACACATGTTCATGAGCTTGGGCATTTGCAATCTCTTTTATTAAGAAATGAGTCCATCATTGTTGTGAATGAGCAGCGAAGGCAGACGAGGAGAAGCGGATCCAAGTGCAGTTCAACTTTATTGAGGAACAAACAAGGCAGGTACACGGAAAACACGAGAACAAAGGAAAAACCCTCAATGGGGAAATAAACACAAGACTGAGAAAACGGGCAGGGAACACATACCAGGCTAACAACATTCAACGATAGACACCGACTGAACAAACAGACAGGGTTTAAATACACGGACATGGAAAGACAGGAACCAATGAACAGACAGAACTCAAACAAGATAACAAGATAATAAACAGAAGCAGATGGCAAATTAACGAGGGCAGGTGCAAACAATGAACGGTGAACACGAAAGCTGACAAGGAGACTATGGAGTTAAACAAGGGACAAAAGTGAAAACTAAGGAGTTACAAAAGAAACAAAAATGATAAACAAAGGGTAACAGTGAGAACAAGACGAGGTAACCCTAACAATCATCCTATTTTAAAACTATTTACAGTCTGCTATCTGAACTAACTATCCCGATTCACTTCTAATTCACAAACTCTCGATCCGATTTTGATTCGATATCGCTTCATATGGGCATATTTCTGTTATACTGTCCATTTTGCTTAGATACTGTATTAACCCTTTAACGCCGCCTGAATTAAATTTGATATGCTAAATTCTAAAGCCTGTGCGTCATTAACATAATGCTAACTTTGCCGAAAATCCTGTTATCGTCAATGCATTAGATGTCTGCTGACGAGTTAGATGTTTATTTTTAAAACATTTATAAAAATGTTGCATGCACTTTTTAAAATGTGAAATCTGCTGATTTTAATAGAGTAAAAGTGACAGTAATGATTATATTGTCACTGATATTGTAAAATGAGTAATTGCTGAATATAAGCAACTTGTGCTTGGTTTAAATTTTGTATATTATTTTATTGATAACGCATGTTGAAATCCATGAATCAAATATGATACAACAGACTTTTGATGAATATCTCACAATCTCCATTATATTACATTCATTCACACCACATAAAAATCACAGATCTTTGAAAGTTGTGACGTATATATTTTATAAGATATAGTTAAAGTAATATTTCGGTGTATATTCATATATGCGGCGTGCTCCGTCATTATAAAGATCTCATTATTTTACATGATGATGATGATCTTACCAGAAGATCCTGAGACCAGCGAAACTTTTTGAAATGTCAATATAGTGTTTGGTGCATAAAATACAGCCGATAAATAAACAATGTTTTATTCATTTCAGTCCATATTTATAGAGCAACGAGAGGAAGTCGTCAAACATTTGGTATCTCTGAAAAGTCCAGAGAGTCTCTGATAATACCCCAAGATTTACCCCTGTAGAAAAACATACATAACTGATGTCCCACACACGAATGAACAGCTGCATCAGGAGCAGAAGGACCTTTAAAGACTCATGGATATATATATATTTTTGTTACATCTTTATATTGTTTACTTGCATAATTTGTACTATTTACACATGCTTATTCGGTACTGTCTCTTTAAGAGTACCGGCATCAGTCAGTGAGCGCACATCTATGTGTGATTAGAATAAAATGTTTATATTGTTGTTGTTTTTGATCAACAGCTGATTGTAAAGAACAAAGGATCTAAAAAGAAACATTATTCAATGAACAATGTGTTGTGTGGATCTTTGGACACATTATAATCAAACGTTTCCTCTAAACACAGAGCTGAACTTCTCCATTATAGACTCGAAATGAAATGAATGGGAAATACTAAAATACAGATTTATTTATTTATTTATTCATATAAAAATCAATAAATCAGACACAATGCAGAAAACACCCCCACACAAACCCAAACACACATACAGGTTTGTTTGATTATATTAGTGATCTCTCATAGACTTCCATTGATTTCACATCAGGCTAATGATATTTTACATTTCCAACCTCTATCCCTAAACCTAACCATCACACAAACACGTGCACATCACTAGATTTGACATTAGGCAAACATGTCTATATATACCAAACGTCCCACTTAGGTCAAAGTTTGATTCTGACCCCTGTGGGACAAAGTTTATGCTGGAATTATGATGTTTAAAATAAATGACAGTCAGATTAGACTGTAACAGCATGGTCAGGTTTGACCGCTAATCTGACACTTCAACATGAGGGGTTTACAAAACATGCTACAATTCGACAATAATAGTTTTTATAGAGTGTGTAGCTTGTGATAATATCTAGAAATGAAGTTCGCTACAACATTGACTTATAGAGGTCAGCCAATTCATGCAGCGCTGGAGCCACCTAGTGGACATACTTGTCATGACATGCAGTTGTAAAGGGATTAAGGAGGCGAGAACTGGCTTGACGATATACTATACAAATATTTTAATGATGAACTAAACAAAAAGACAAACACACAGAGGTGTCGGACAGCTGTCTGTAAATCTCTCTCTCTCTGTCACACTGTTATCCCTCTCCGAGGCTTGATTAGCCTAAATAGGGGCCGGAAAATAAATGAGGAAATAACCGTATACTTGCTCTTGAGTCGCTTAAATAATTGGCATACTGTTGATGCTCCATGCTGGAAAATAAATCATCAAAATAATTAATAACTACTCGCCTCAATAACACAAAATGGGTCGTTTTAAAGACTAATTTAAAACGCACGGCTGCGGGAGGGGACACCACTCAAAAGTCGTTCCAAACGAAAGTGAGAAAATGAATGACTTTTATCTGGACGAGCAGAAGGGCACATGCTCGCGCCCCTGCTGCCCCCTGTGCACGTCACAGCTGAACATGACATCAAATCTGCTCGTCTTACATCAAAATTAATGGCGGAATTTAGAGATCTAAATGCCATAAAACTCTCCCCAAAAATGCACAACTTTAGTAAAATTTGTGTTATTAAATATCTTTTAAAAAAGGTTATTTTTTGAAGTCTGACTCTGAACAGTGCACAAGGGTTAAAACAACTTCTGATCTTTGGGCATATTTGAAGCGGAGATAAAAGCTTGTGGGACCTTTTGCAGTAGTTTCAGTAATATTTAAAGATTTATCAGATTAATGGCACCCAGGGCAGGACTGGGTAGAGCAAGCGACCCGGGATTTTACAGAGCAACTGGCCCAAAAGTTGAGCGGGGGGTGTTCGCTGTCCTTTTCCACATATCGTGGCGCCGTTTTGTGGTCCGTTCTGCATAACGCGGCGGCTCATTTGAGCTTATTGCGGTTGATTCGGCCCGTTTCTCGGTTCTCCTGATGGCCAGTCGCCCCTGATGGCACCCCACAGATGTTGCAATTAAACTTTCATATTTCAAAGGACGACCCCATATGCATCCACAGAGGTCTGACCTCTGAACCGCCCCTGGAGTAAACACTGAATTACCAAAACCAGAAACATTTAAGTGCGACCTTATTTTTGTTAGCGGGACAAAAATTGCAATATATAAATAATTGTCCATATTGCATTTAAAAATGTAAGATACTCAATATTTACATCACGTAAAAGTGAATAAAATCGATCACGTGATTGCCTGCACCAATCACAGCTCACAGCTCACTGTTTCAACAGTGCAATGTGAAATATAAAGTTGAATAATGAAGTACACTATCAGATACAAAGTATCTCTGTGGACAATGTGTTATTTCAGCTCTTCTGACGTCTTGGATTGAAGTCCAGCGGGAGAAATGAATGTTTGATATTCTGCTGCAATCCAGTCACAAATCAAAGATCTAATGAGCAAACAGATGCACAAATGAGTCATCAGCATTTCAGGAGCTCACAGAGGAACAAAGACATTAATGAAACGCCCACAGAAATCTTTAGTCAATCAATATTCTTGAGTTGCTCTCATTGAGCTGATATGCCTGATGGAAGTCACTGTTCTCTCGTTCTCTCGCCGCTGAATGCTCAAGTGTTTTACGCCGCGACTGTTGCCTTCCTGCTCCGTTTAATGCCCTTTAAACATTCATAAACAACTATTATTGAAGACTTTTGCATCATGCACTCCCAAATGTGATGTCTATGTTTAGGCTCATATTATTAAAGGAGTATTTTGTGGAGCTCAATCAAAAGCATGTGTGGCAAAATGTTGATTACAAAAAATCTACTTTATAAAAATTAAAAATAATAATAATAATAATAAAATCTGGGTTACAGTGAGTATCCAATTATCCAATTAAGTTAAATCAAATTTTACAACTTTGTGTCCATGACCAGTGTTGGGTAAGTTACAAAAAAAGTTAAAAAAGTAATCCCCTACAAATTACTTACTACTTATCTAAAATTATAATCAGATTGCTTTATTGAAAAGTAATAACAGTCCTTATTACTGTTGGCGGAGGACGAATCTCAGTTGCCTCCGTGTCTGAGACCGTCAATCCACGCATCTTATCATGTGGCTTGTTGAGCGCGTTACCGTGGCGACGTAGCACATGTGGAGGCTTCACGCTATTCTCCGCGGCATCCGCGCACAACTCGCCACACGCCCCACCGAGAGCGAGAACCACATTATAGCGACCACGAGGAGGTTACCCCATGTGACTCTACCCTCCCTAGCAACCGGGACAATTTGGTTGCTAAGGAGACCTGACTGGAGTCACTCGCCATACGCCCCACCGAGAGCGAGAACTACATTATAGCGACCACGAGGAGGTTACCCCATGTGACTTTACCCTCCATAGCAACCGGGCCAATTTGGTTGCTAAGGAGACCTGACTGGAGTCACTCGCCACACGCCCCACCGAGAGCGAGAACCACATTATAGCGACCACGAGGAGGTTACCCCATGTGACTCTACCCTCCATAGCAACCGGGCCAATTTGGTTGCTAAGGAGACCTGACTGGAGTCACTCGCCACACGCCCCACCGAGAGCGAGAACCACATTATAGCGACCACGAGGAGGTTACCCCATGTGACTCTACCCTCCCTAGCAACCGGGCCAATTTGGTTGCTAAGGAAACCTGGCTGCAGTCACTCGCCACACGCCCCACCGAGAGCGAGAACCACATTATAGCGACCACGAGGAGGTTACCCCATATGACTCTACCCTCCCTAGCAACCGGGACAATTTGGTTGCTAAGGAGACCTGACTGGAGTCACTCGCCATACGCCCCACCGAGAGCGAGAACTACATTATAGCGACCACGAGGAGGTTACCCCATGTGACTTTACCCTCCCTACCCTCCCTAGCAACCAGGCCAATTTGGTTGCTAAGGAGACCTGACTGGAGTCACTCGCCACACGCCCCACCGAGAGCGAGAACCACATTATAGCGACCACGAGGAGGTTACCCCATGTGACTCTACCCTCCATAGCAACCGGGCCAATTTGGTTGCTAAGGAGACCCGACTGGAGTCACTCGCCACACGCCCCACCGAGAGCGAGAACCACATTATAGCGACCACAAGGAGGTTACCCCATGTGACTCTACCCTCCCTAGCAACCGGGCCAATTTGGTTGCTAAGGAGACCTGACTGGAGTCACTCGCCACACGCCCCACTAAGAGCAAGAACCACATTATAGCGACCACGAGGTTGTTACCCCATGTGACAACCCTCCCTAGCAACCGGGCCAATTTGGTAAGGAGACCCGGCTGGAGTCACTCAGCGTCTTTACCACTGAGCTACTCAGACCCCCCGTCACAAAACTTTTTGTTTTTCTGCTCAACAAATCATTTTTTTAAATGTTCTCCGTGTTCATGATCGCACACACTTCAGCTGTCACTGAACCAAACAGACGTACATATGAATTCAGATTTTAATTGTCTTACACATAAATAATATATTTTTATAAATGTGTAACCCAAGTAATGTACTTAAAAGTAATTACTTTCATTGAACATCACTAACTCATTACTTTTAGTAGTTACATTACTTTTGTGCCTAAAAGTAATTCGATTACAGTAACTAATTACTGTGTAATCCAGTTACAATGGACTCTCTCTATGATGATGTAATGCTGTAAACAACCCTAAAACGACCATAAAAATGACTATTTTATTTTTAACAGAAGAATTAATGTAAGTGCTTTTATAAAATTATAATCTTCACATTTCTGTCTTTAAACCTCCAAAAATTACCCCCATTGACTTCCATTGTAAGTGTCTCACTGGAACACACATTTGTGCTTTTTTAACAATAACTTTCATGTTTATTAACAGAAGTCCTGGTGAAGAACTACACTACCCATAATCCTAAAGAGAGATCCACCAATCAGAGAAAGAGCTCTGCAGCTCCGCCCACTCCCATGATGCACTGTGAATGACGCAATCGAGTCGCTCTCCCTCTCTCAAACCACTTAAATATTTAAATATCTTTAAATCAATGGTTTTATATTGTCCCATATGTTTTCATTAGATAACATGATTCGCAATGCATCATGGGATTGTAGTTCATTCCCTCATTAAAGATGTGAAGTGCACAGTCTTGTTTCTTTGTGTTTCTGTCTGATTTTCAAACACTTTTTTGCTTCCAATCAAAGTTTGTGATGTCGTGATTCTCCTCAGAGCCGTTGGTTTGATTCAGGAACGCTTTTGTGAAGGATTTGATGAAATTCTATGGAAGAATTTATTCCTGAACCAAGATGGCTGAAAAAGTGGGCAGTCGCTGTTGCGCCCCCTAGACCAAAAATGTTGATAGCTCATGGCATATCCAAATTTGTTGTGGAATCAAATGCTCTCTAGAATGAGAGTGTCTCGCCCCTTATTACCACCTGACCCCTGACCTCTGACCTGCTTCAACACAGGGATGAAACCTTGTCGAGCCATTTAACGGGCTCTTTAAGTTTGTTCCAGTTTTCCTGCTGATGTTTGCTCAATATATTGAAGGACGTGAGATTGTTGCTGATTATTAGTTAGAAAAACTTCAGTGTGAGTTTGTGATTCACAACTGTTTCAGATTTCTAGCGAGTCCAATTAGAGAGAGTTCGGACAGTTCTGCTCGATACACAAACGACATCCAGTGGAATAAAGACACACACACACACACTCTCATGAACACACACACACACACAATCAGCACTTTCAGCCCATCACATGATGTTCGCCTTTGATAGCCAGCCACGTGAAAACCTCGTTTACTTCTTTATCTATCGTAAGTGACACTGATGCGTGCTCTTATCAGGACAGGCGTCTCTGGGGGCGTCCCATCCGCTCAGATTATTGACAGGACCCCTGTGTTGTGAGGCGTTGGGCTCTTTTGCCCGTCATCGTCATCAGGACCCCGAGTGTGGGTGCAATTACACCTCGCCGGCCTGTAAGATTTCCAACCACTTTCAAGTGTCAGTAGTGGTTACGTCTGCACGGGATGAGACGGTGTGCTCGACGGCCCTCTGTAAGCGTGTCCTGTTTGTGTGTGTGTGCAGGTGTGAGAGATGCGACCGCAGCTTCACGCAGGCGACGCAGCTGAGCAGACACCAGCGGATGCCCAACGAGTGCAAAGCCATCAACGAGAGCAGCGAATCAATCGAGGTGGATTAACGGATTGAGCGGCGAGGGAGAATCATGATTAAACGTCACGGACACTTAAGCAAAACCAAAGATTTCCTGAGAGAAACTCCCAATCAAACGCAGAAAACCAAAAGCAGTAATAAAATAAGTGAGATGTGAAGAGATATCGACGCTGGCACAGATAAAGGACGGGCGGGTGATTATTTATTAATGAGTTTGTGGATTGAGACGGGAAGGATCTGCCCAGCATAGTTAATATTTATATAAGTCTGGTTTACTGATTTATCTAAGTGTATCGCAAGCCCTTCTATGGCAAGCCATTTTAACTTTTATTCAGTCGCAGGATGCAAATTGCTGATATAAACAATTTAATTTTAAATCTTGAGATCAGAAATGCAATTTCTTCTAGTGAAAATGGCAATTACATTTGTGCTAGTAAAATTATAATTTATCAATAATTGCAGAAAATGCTAATTTTATAGATCTCTAAATGTGTTTCAACATGGTAAATTTGGTATTACAGATATCAATAAATTAGAGAGTAATTAAATATATCTAAAAAAAACATTCTTAGTTGTAAAAATCACATTTCAGATTTCTGAAATTAACATTGAAAAGCAATTAATGCAGAAAACTTAAAAATTATCTTTTCTTTTTGGAATATAAAAGTATATAACAAAATATACTTGAATTTTACAAGTAAGAAAACATTTTTAAATATATTTAATTATGCTCTAATTTATTGATATCTGTAAAACCAAATTTACCATGTTAAAACACATTTAGAGATCTATAAAATTAGCATTTTCTGCAATATAATTATTGATAAATTATAATTTTACTAGTAATAAATGCATTCCTGATATATGAAATTTAAATTTAAATGTAGATTTCTATAATTGCATTTGGAATAGGAGTGAATGAAAGATCAATGTGGTAATTAAAATGTAATTACAGATATCCAGAATTACAATTTTTACTAGCGTAAATTCAGTTTTTGATATGAAGAATGTGTATTTCTGCGAGTGATGAGTTAATTCTTGATATGAAGAATGAACATTTTTACTAGCACAAATATAATTGCCATTTTCACTAGAAGAAATTGCATTTCTGATATCAAGATTTAAAATTAAATTGTTTATATCAGCAATTTGCATCCTGCGACTGACTAAAATTTAAAATGGCTTGCCATACTGTTCAACATTTAATCATGTGCAGGAAACTAATTATCAATAACTATGTATTTACTAGTGAAAATGTTCATTCTTGACAACAAAAGTGGAATTTCAACTAGTAAAACAATTTTAGATATCTGCATTTTCACTAGTATAATTTCACAATGATCATTCACTCCTCTTCAAAACATTATTACAGATATATTATCTATGATTAATTTAATTCTACTTGGAATTACAAATAAATTCATATCAATGCACTAGTAAAAATTATGATTTTTTATAATAATAATAATGACATCCTCATATAAACTACTGTATTACAACTATGTTTTAATATCTATTAATATATTTCAACATATTTAATTCAGTATTTCAGATTTATAGAAATGCATTTAAGGTATCAATAAATTAAAATGTAATTAAATATATTGTAAAAGGCTCTCTGACTAGTTACAATCACATTAAAGATGTCTGAAATTAATGTCTAAATAACATTATTTTAAATATTAAAAATCGTAAGAATTTTGAGAGCATATTTCATAATGCGCTAAAATAATTATAATCAAAATGTGATAGTAAAATTATAATATTGAAAATAATTTATTTCAGAGTAGCTTTAGAAGAAGTTATAACTAATCAAATTAATAATCAATTCATTAATACAGTATTTATATTAAAATTATTTGGATGGAGTTTTAGGAGCATTTTAACATCAAAGTTCAACAATTCAGCGTCTTATTGAGAAGTAATTAAAGATTATTAAAGATATCTGAAATGAACATTGCCAAGTGAAAAGCAAATAACAAATATTATCAAAGGAAGTATAATATAATCTGGAAGTCCATGTAGAATTAAATTAATTATAGATATGCGAATGACAGATTATTGCGAGATTTTACTAGTGAAAATGCATTTAGAGAAATAATAGTAATAAAAAATGTGTTGAAATTCCATTTTTGATATCAAGAATGAATTATTGTACAAGTGCAAAACTAATAACTGATACACAAAATGTTTAAATAAATACTAGATATGTCCTGCACGTGATTAAATGTTAATATGGCTTGCCATACAAGTGTGCTCTGTGAAGTCCAACCAAAGCGTGAGTTCAGGGTCGTTCAATCGGTGAATGTACATGTCTGTGTAATTGCACCATTTAGGAAGCATGACTTAGAAGGGTAGCAACAGCTTTCACCAAAAATGAGTTTTCTTTGTATAAAATGTAAATTCTGAATATTATATTTCTCTCATATCATGCTTCATGGCACTTTTGATGATTGTTATTTAATATTTCACCTCCGTATAAAGCACCAAAATGTACAGAGCAGAAATCTTTGCCGTTTTCAGGAAACTGTACGTTGAATTGTACTTTGTTATTCCAAGATTTACACAATGTCTTATGTTTGCCAGCGCAAAATCAAAGAGCTTTATTATTATTATTATTATTATTATTATGAGACGGACATACAGACTGAGCCATAAACACTATGATTACAGTTTCTGACCAAAAACCTTTATGAAGTCTTTTACTTACAAACCAAAGTTACTGGATGCAGATGTGCTCCTTTTATAAACACAGAATGTATTTTATTCTGAACTGAATCCTGATAATCGTCTGATAATCACGAGTTGTGCTGGATTTGGAGGAAAGTGTGTTCAGCTCAAATTCATCCTTCACTTTTGTTTGCATGATCTTTGTACATAAACAACCGGTCATAAATGTTGTGAATAAAGTTATTGACAAACTTTGATTAACTGTAAACGGGGTTGATTGTGTTTAATGAACTCTAAATTGGCTTTTGAGTAAAAAAATAAGTATTTTAGCTAAAATTAGAAGCATATCATACAATTTGGTGAGATCACAGAAAAGCGTATGGCTTTTATTCCCACTGAAAACATTTACGATTATGATTTTTCATACGTTTCCAACTGATGACACGTTAAATCTGCACGTTGTTTCCGGTACTCCAGGACCAGCTGCATTATGCCGACTCACTCATTTTTGCATGGACAAGCCTTTACATCTGAAAGCCGCATGCGATGCCTGTTTATTTTCACTTTCACATCTGTAAGTGAAAGTGAAAGTGGAGATTTATGTTAAAAAGTACTTAAATATTGATCTTTTTTTTCCACCCACACTTATCATATCACTTCTGATGACATGGATTAAACCACTGGTGTCTTATGGGTTAATTTCATGCTGCACTTATGTGCTTTTTGGAGCTTCAAAGTTTGAGTCACCATTCACTTGCATTGTATGAACTTACAGAGCTGAAATATTCTTTTGTGTTCTGCAGAAGAAAGTAAGTCACACATCTGGGATGGCATGAGGGTGAGTAAATCATGAGAGAATTTTCATTTTTGGGTGTACTGTCCCTTTAAGTAATGACATGTAAAATTCAAAGACATTAATGCGTTTGATATTTTGAGATAGCATCATTTTATTTTAGCTGAAAAGTTTAAAAGCGTATTTTATCATCCACAAATTCAGATTAGCTTTATGCCGTCACAAAGAGAAGTTATAACTAATAAAATGAATAATTAATTCATACATACGGTGTTCGTAATTAAAATGATTTTATCGTAAAAATGATAGTGGGAGGAGTTTTGAGAGCATTTTAAAATCAAATTCAATTCAGCCTTGTATGTCAAAACTCGTTATTTAAATATATAGCCTAATTAATGCACATATATGACATTTGTTACAAGTATTTCATTGGATGTGGGAAATAAAGTAGCTGTACGATAGTAAACGCACGTCTCATCGCCATGTCTAGATAATAGCTGCGTTGTAAAGAGTTCAATATAGTTTCTTTTTTGATGCTAACATCATTCAGCCTCAAGGAAACCAAGATTTTGGCTATTGGTGGAAAACGGGCATAAGACAATGAGGAGGTGGGCCTGACTGCCAGTGGGTGGCACATGCGCCAGTGATGCTTATTTTACCGTTGTAATCCCAAAACAAAAACAACTTGTGCAAAGAAACCCAGAGCTGTATAGTAATTACTAACACAAACACACGTGTGCTAGAACAGCAGCGTCCCGTGTTCACTGTTTGTTCTTTATAACGGCGAGTTTCTCGCGGCGAGCATGAAATCCATCTTGTTCTGGTGATGTATCAGGGTTTGTGTTGAGGCCGCGGCCCCTGTGGTGTCTGTGGGGAAGGTCACGTCCCCGAGCGCCGCCGTGTCTACAGCTCGGGCAGCTGTCATGGGGTCACGCATCTGACCCTTGCGCCGCCGGCCCGCGAGCCTTCTGATTTATTAGGCCGCACCGTGCACACCTTTCAAGAGCCGCTTCCCCCACCTCCAAAAATCAACGATTTCAAAGCGCTCGTTTCTTGGATTCTCGGGTCGCTTTTGTGATTTGTCTTCCATGCTTGTTTGACCTCTTCAGTCTTGCAGCAGGACTCGCTGTTATCCCGCGGTCTGATAAACGGCGTGCATGATTGGACCGCGTTAGATCAACATTATTTGCCGTCGTTTTGTTGTGTTTGGCTGCAGCCGCCCACCGTTAGATCAATAGTTACACATCTTAATATGGTTCCGACCCCCTAGTTTGACTGCAGGGACCGTCTGGTGCTATTTGGACAAGCCTGTACTGCAAATTAAAGATAATTATTTGATTTCAAGGGCACTTAGTGGCAAAGTTGGCAGTGGTTTGTATTTGAGAGATGAAGACAAATGAGTCGCCATTCCACGTTAATTTATATAAGAGCAGGAGGCCAATGCATGGGAAATGTCGCATTAAACTGTATTACGTTAACACGCTGAGAATTTATGTCCATGACATCCAACTGATGTTCTAGTTTGTGGTTGAGAGAGTAAAAATGTCCACCTGTTTTCTTTTGCACAACCATTTTAATAATTCTGCAGACAGTAGAACGTTCCCAGTTCTTGCATATTGAAGAAAATCGTTCCCAGAGGAGCATTACACATTTGTAAAACAAATAGTTCAGATTTTGAGCATCAATCACGGCGCACGGCCATGGGAACTGAGACCTGTGAACTGCGGCGGAGCCCAGAAGCCAAACAAATGATCAGATGAGAATTATTATTTTGAAAAACATACATGTGAAAGTGGCCTGTGGGTTTTCAACAGCAGGACTTTTGCTTTCTGTGGAATTTCCTGCTGGGGAAAATGCAAAGCGCCCTGAGGTCACACTTTCACAAGCAATTAGCAATAAAGTCAGACTTTTTTTAAACATCTCCGAAAAAGCAGAAAAAGATCTAATTGGAAACATATAACGCTGTGAAAGCGTCTGTGGGAATTTCTGCCTGTGCTCGATTGGACCGCACAGTTTATTCACATGATGAATGTGTTTCTGTGGCCTCATCAGGGCTGTAACAATCTTATAAAAGCATCTCTACACATGTATCGGGACGGTCAGTCGAGCGTGACACTGACTAGTGAAATCAGGGAAACGTTCAACATCATCAGTGTGTCAGATGTAGATTGCAGCAGATGCGACTTGATGAAAGTATTCATGGAAGCGATCGGGACTGCCGTGTCACATGCTGATGACCTCATTACAGCAGTAATATTGCTGTAAATATACAGCCGTGTGTTTTATACACTGTCATTTAAATGTTTCTACGTGTTGAAAGTATCTATGAGCGTCTGATGTGCTACGAGTGAATCACTTTGAGTGAAATCTACCAAGAGTAGGACTGGGCGATATGGCCAAAATTTGGTTGCTATGGAGACCTGACTGGATTCAAACTCGTGACTCCATGGGTGATAGTCAGCGTCAATACTCGCCGAGATACACAGACCCCTCCAGACATGAAATATTTAAGTTCATGTTGTTTTAATTGAATTTTCTACAACAACAAAAAAAAACCGGATTTAATCACTTTAAAATTACCATGTGGCGTATTCGTGCGACTCCCTGAAGGATGTCACTGAAATAAGTGTCGTGAGATATGTCACCGGTCTCTGGGACCGCTCTAGACTCTGTAAACAGCAAACAACGCTTTAGACCTGTCAATCATGTCGCTCGTTCTCACAGTGTTGTAGTTGGAGCGAATTATTGAGGCTTAACGCCATTTTCATGCCATGTTGTTCATAACAGTTGCCAGTTGGGGGCGCTGTTTCACTGCTGTTGTTTTTGACAACGATTCCCAGAACATTTCCACTTGGGTGTTTGATGGGCTGTCACTTGGGCCCTGCATGGGCAACCCAGATGGGTCCCAGAAAAATGTGTCTATCTGCCCCACATGTGCCTCATGTGTGTTGGGGACATTGTGGGCACTAAGTGGGGCCCTGTGGATGCTCATTATATGGGCCCAATTGGGTCCCAAATAGACTAACAATGGGGCCCAATTGGGCGACAAATCGCACCCTTATGGAGCCCGTATGGGTGATCCTGCTGGACCCAGAATGGACCCTTATTATTTCCTCTTATATGGGCTGGGTCAAATGGCCAAAATTGTTATCACGATAATCTTTTTCATATTGTTCGATATCGATATTTATCACGATACACATTTACACATTTCACACATTTTTTTATTTCAAAGTTGATGGAAGAAAAAAAGAAAAAATACATTTTATACAGTCAAAATAGTCTCAACAAAACTGCACAGGGGGTCCAGAGACGGCCAGCGGGGTCTGTCACCAATTTTACCGTCTTCTACCGTTTATTAATTGAAAATAAATGTTAAAGATCATCGGTTTGTTCATAGTGACAGCAGTCCAGTATTTGTTGGGATATTTTTACATTAAAATGAAATATGTTTTATATTTCTTTAGATTCAGATACTCAAATATGGGGCATAGAAGCCCGTGTGACTGTGGAGTGATGCTGAATGTGGGTTCAGGGGTGTCCCGAGAGAACAGAAATCGATTTTATTGGATTTGTTTATTATTAAAGGCTCGTAACATGCTGATTAATAAAGACACATTCAGAAGGGACAAACGTTTTGGTCTAAAAGTTGCTTTGAAACACGTTAACTCATGCGGCGCTTCATGTCCACACACATGCAGGGAAAGAGGCGATGCGTGCGGAGCGGGACGGGCAGAAATGATGCATGTTTGGTGCTAGAGAACAATATTCACGATTACAGCGCAGAAAGATCAGAGCTGTCGTCCACATCACTGTTGTTCTGTCGCTTCACTAGAGACGATGAGTGGACGCAACCGTTGTCATGAAGTCTAGCGGTGCGGATGGAATCAATCCGGTGTCCGACGTAGCCTAATCGTTAGCAAGGTAGCTAGCATTAGCAAGTTCATACAGTCTACATTACCACTGGCGCATTGTGAGCAAAGCTGAGAGCGTTTCCTATGAAAGCGAGCTTCATGCTCGCAAGGTGGATCGTAGGATTGGCAGCGGTGCGGAGCGACTCTCTCCTAGCGCTGTGAACGCCTTTGAGCGGATTTCGTCCGCCCCAGTGGAAACACTGCTTGTGTTTTAGCGACATGCAGTAAATATCGAAACTACCTCAAAAGTTTATCATGGATTTTCTTTATCGTGATATCTATGGATATCATTTTATCACCCAGCCCTAACCAGGAAACTCTCTTTTGCAAGAGGGTCCGGAATATAATATAAAACTTATACGTGTATATTAATACTGTATAAATACTGCACTGTAAGTGTTGGGTCTGTGCAAACTAAGAGCTGGGTCCCCCCCCAAATTTAACATGACTGCTACACCCCTGGGTGTGGGCGATAAACAGATCAATATTTAAGTCGTTTTTAATTATAAATTCTCCTCCCTGCCCAGTAGTTGGCAATATGCATGAAGAATACGAAAGACCAAAAATAAAAAGATCTCTGGAGGGATGTTTGTAAGAGATTTATAGTAGAAAAGGACTTCAATATGGGCCTGTTTAAATCGAGGAGTTTTCGGTGAACTATTCCGTTAAGGCGTTTACATAACCCACAAACCTTGCCAGCTTATTAAGCATAATTGCAGTAAGAACGTGCATGTAAACGCGCTTACTGATTTCAAACGTGCACGAAGCATCTAAAGGCGCCATATTTAATTGTGAACGCATGCGCACAACTCTTTAGAATGACGATGAATGGAACATGATGCACAAACGCAAACGACTACATTTTGTAGGAGAAAAAAACTGAATTGACAAATTATTTAAGGGTAATTTCTTCAGTTTGATGACTTTTAAGTCCCAAGTATAAGTTATGTTATTTATAATGCTTAATTTCAATTGGTTTGTAAAATTTTTTAAAAAAAAACAGTATTTCTACTATTTGTAATGTTGCACACTGATTTGGGCCTAAATGTCAAATTTTAAATAACGTAAATAATTAACATTTATTGCACTAATGTCATTTCCTCATGTGACCCCAGCTGCACCTTAAAACACATTTAGTGCTAGATTAACAAATCTTTTCAATACAGAAGTGTTTAGTAGTGCATTCTCTCACATGTATTATTTGTGGTAAATGTGTAATTTTAACACGTATAGTGGAGGTTTTTTATTTTTTAGTGTAGGTGTTTGTGTGTCGCGTGATTTGTTTGAAGTGTGTCGTCATCATGATATTGAGACGTTATAAAATGACGTCACACACAGGAAGTGACATCAGTAAAATCGTTCTGGCATAATTTAATACGTGTATCTCTCTTCTGTCAAACACAACATGCTCACCCTGTTATGTGAAGCTATTAGGAGAAATGTCATTTTAACAGAAATACAAACCATCACTATAAGTTTGCAAATATTACATCTGGATGTGTTTCACAGACCATGTAGTGGTTAATTAGTGGACATCTGCATTTAAATCATTGAGCTAGACCTGTATATAATCTTTCATCATGAAACATAAACACACCTATAAAAGCTCGTTTCATTTTTTTCAACATTTTCACAACAGAAAAGTCCCTAAATTACAGGAATGACTCTCCAAAATTGTAAAAGACTTCATAGTTCCTATTGAATGTTCTGCAATAGACCGGAACATTCTAGAAATGCTGTTCATTCTAGGAATTTGTTTAACAATTGGAAATACACTAACATCACATTAAAAACTATAAATAAACACATAAAGCCCTGATATATTCCAAAACAGTATAAAAATATGATGGCGTGATTTGTTGAGAGAGAGCGCCACCTGCTGATATCAAACACACACTGACGCTTGAGAATGTGAAAATGTGCAAATTGTCATGGAATATATATTTTAAGTATTAATTTGATAATGAAAATCAGTCCAAGGTAACACAGTTAATTTCTCCCCCATTGCTCTTCTTAAAACACACATTAATATGAGATTCATTAAATGCATCAGGCGTCACGATGAGCTCAACTCTCTCTGATCTTGTGAGTGTCTGTGGTTCATGGCCTGCTGAATCTGTCTGTTGAGTTCAGATATGATTCTGTCGTCATGCGTGTAAACTCCGGTCCGCAGTAGTGTGTCTCTCTCCTCCAGCAGACGGGTCACATGATCATCGGCACTGCCGTCCACACACACGCGTGCCGGTTCACTCCAGCTCCTCGATTCATCCGGCTGCTTCAATCTGACCGGAGTTTAAACAGTTAACGGAGTATAAGACGTGTGTTATTCCAATTGACAAAGCTGCTGTATATGTTTTGTGTAATACATCAGTTCATTGATACGACTGAGTTTGAACCTTTGGTACATTTTAAGGAAAAGCTGCTGAATTGTCTTAAACGTGACAGAAATATCTTTTATTATTGCAAACCAATTTCAACATTCGGTCCTGATGAACTGAAGTTAGTCTTATTTTTATTGACGAAAACTCAAAACGAAAATGAACAAAAGTAGAATTAAAGAAATACTTTTTAAAAACTCCATAAAATAAAAAGCACACGCACACATTAAGGGTGTGCTGAGTGACTCCAGTCAGGTCTCCTTAGCAACCAAATTGGCCGGTTGCTAGGGAGCGTAGAGTCACATGGGGTAACCAAATTGGCCGGTTGCTAGGGAGGGTAGAGTCACATGGGGTAACCAAATTGGCCGGTTGCTAGGGAGGGTAGAGTCACATGGGTTAACCAAATTGGGCCGGTTGCTAGGGAGGGTAGAGTCTCATGGGTTAACCAAATTGGGCCGGTTGCTAGGGAGGGTAGAGTCACATGGGTTAACCAAATTGGGCGGTTGCTAGGGAGGGTAGAGTCACATGGGTTAACCAAATTGGGCCGGTTGCTAGGGAGGGTCGAGTCAAATGGGGTAACCAAATTGGGCCGGTTGCTAGGGAGGGTAGAGTCACATGGGGTAACCAAATTGGGCCGGTTGCTAGGGAGGGTAGAGTCACATGGGTTAACCAAATTGGGCCGGTTGCTAGGGAGGGTAGAGTCACATGGGGTAACCAAATTGGCCGGTTGCTAGGGAGGGTAGATTCACATGGGGTAACCTCCTCATGGTCGCTATAATTTGGTTCTCGCTCTCGGTGGGGCGTGTGGTGAGTTGTGCGTGGATGCCGCGGAGAATAGCGTGAAGCCTCCACACGCGCTATGTCTCCACGGTAACGCGCTCATCAAGTCATGTGATAAGATGCGCGGATTGTGGAGGCAACAGATTCATCCTCCACCACCCGGATTATGTCACTACGCCACCATGAGGACTTGGAGCACATTGGGAATTGGGCGTTCCAGATTGGGAGGAAAAACAAACGTAAGCGCTATGACATCAAACGGCAATCCAGCGCTGGCCGGAAGCAACGATTTAAAGTGAATAACGTTTTCGTTCTTGATTTATTGGTTTGCTTCAGAGGATCAGTTAATGTCTTCTGGAGGCGTGTGCAATATGACGTTGAGCGGACTGATGGCAGCTGTTCACTTGCATTATATGAACAAAAAGAGCTGAAATGTGCTTATAAAAATCTTCCTTTCGGTTCTGAAAGTCAAACACATCTGGGATGGATTGAAGGAGAGTAACTCATAAGAGCAGTTTCATGTTTGGGTGAACTATCCCTTTAAATGATCATGTGAGATTCAAATGTACAATAAAGATAATGCTTTATTTATATATCGCCTTTCTTAGATTTACGGTCGATTTAAAAGAGAATACCTAAAAAAATCAAACAAGAAAACAAAGATCAAGCACCGAACCCAACTATTTAAATAAGACTAAGCAGAAGCGTGTTGCATGTGTGTGCAGCAGTACCTGTTGAGCTGGTTACGAATGTCCTGAAGTTCATGTTTGTCGTGTTTGACAGCTTCCTTCTCTTCTGCTGCCAGATACTTCAAACGCATCTGCTGCAACTCCTGCTGCTGCTGCTTCAGCCGTGACATCGCATTCTCCTGCTCACGCTACACACATGCAAACGCAAACACGCACACACACGCATGCACACACGCAAGCACGCACGTACGCCAACATGCAAAAGCATGCACGCACGCAAACACACACACGCAAGCACGCACACGCAAACAAAGACACACACACACATACACACACGCAAACACGCAAGAACACACACACACACACACACACACACACACACAAACAAAGACACACACAAACACACAAAACATTTTTTATTGAGGTTCATAAATTCGTTTGGAATAAGCTTTGGACTGAGTGACTCCAGCTAGGTCTCCTTAGCAACCAAATTGGCCCGGATGCTAGGGAGGGTAGAGTCACATGGGGTAACTTCCTCGTGGTCACTATAATGTAGTTCTCGCTCTCGGTGGGGCGTGCTGAGTGACTCCAGTCAGGTCTCCTTAGCAACCAAATTGGCCCGGTTGCTAGGGAGGGCAGAGTCACATGGGGTAACCTCCTCGTGAATCGTAGTCTCATCGTCACCTCAATTTTCTTGAAAACTCTAAACACAGTCTCTGTGAGTGACCCATCCAGCCCGACACAACAACACTGATTCAACCAATGGTGTGAGTTTGGGGCGAGACTATCTGTTTGATCGACCAGTAACAGACGGGGGGGGGGCGTCTAATAAAAAGCAGTTTGAAAACAATGTTTATTATCGCAATTCTGTGGCGTTAAAATTCCGGCATGAAAAGCAGCATATTCCGCAATATAAACATACAAACAATCAGCATGTTTTTCCACTTGAGAACACATGCCTAATAGTTTCCAGAATAATCCTAATTATTCTGATGGGACTCGGCAATACTGTACGTCTCAATCGATGGTTTAATGCAAAGTTCCCCGCAGTGTATGATGGGAAACGTGTAGCTCATTGCAGTGAAACCGCACATTAATATTCTCCTTCATCCGTTGACAGAATAAAGCATTGAGGAAAAACTCACAGCTCAAATTAGCTTCATGTTATTAATGATCTCATTTAATTTGTAGTTTTCTTCAAGCATTACAACATTCGCTTCGGCCAAAATTGCAGGAAAAACAAACAACACTTAGAAGTCGCCTTGACTAAGTAAAACACAGCCGCAATTATCCTGAAGATTTCTTTAACTCTCGTGGGGGTTCATTGTTTTCTTTGCTACCTGCGGTTAACAGCGGCTGAACATGTTTCCAGAGTCTTGAACGGGAGCGTTCGCTGTGAAACGGCTGAAGATGCGCGTTAGCTTGTGTAAATAAACACGTGACCTCAGAACGACCCCGCCGCAGACGCCAGACGAGACTCAAGTGCAGTTTTCTGGGGCAAAACTGACACCTGGAGCGTTTCACACATGACGTTCCCCCACAGAAACAGCAAAACAGAGCTGAAACAGATCCATCATTAGGAGATAACACAGGGAAGATATCACGGCAGATATCCAGTTACATTTCCACTTTCTCTTGTGCTCCGTTACCCCATAATGACTCGCCACATATATTTAGTCATTCTACAAAGTTACATGAGAACAAGGAGATTATTGCAGTGAAAAATGAAAAACGATCCACTTAATACACATCCATCGATCTTTCAACAAGCCAACGTGATATTAAAGAAGGCTAATGTTTAACATAAAGCTGATTTATAGCTCAATTTCAAATTAAATTATGAAGCCCTTCGAGCACCATAAATCCCATGTTTTCTTAATATATATGTGGCACTTGAATGGAAAGAATGCGCAGCTGGTTTGTGTCAGTAACAGTTATTAGCAGGCTGATAAGCGCCGTGTTTATTCTGTATTAGTGGCGTTCAGGGTTCACAGGAGAAGCAGCTCAATGTTTCACTGCAGCTCGTGACAGCTCGCCGTTTCAGAACACTTAATGCAGTTAAACGCTTACTTTAGTCTACACGACTTTCCTGCGCGCTACAGTCAGTTTACCACAGATGCTCCTTTTGTGCCGTTATTCCATTCTCCGAATATTTTGGAGGGTAATTAATTGTCAAACTAATCATTGTGATTAACATTGCCTATTTTGTTTATATCCGTTACATCGAGGGTTCTTTGTTTATATTTATTTTGGATTTTCTCTCCAATGTTGGAACGCCCAATTCCCAATGCGGTCCAAGTCCTCGTGGTGGTGTAGTGACTTGCCTCAATCCGGGTGGTGAAGGACGAACCTCAGTTGCCTCCGCGTCTGAGACCGTCAATTAATGTTGTAGTACTCCAGACCGGACTCGGGATTTTATTTAAACTGCGGGAATATCACTAAACTGTCTGTGCATTGTTAAATGTATTTGTTAATATCATTACTGCGACTGGATGTATAACAGTCACTCATTTTTATTTGAAATTGTTTTGGGTGATTTGGGTGATTTGAGTGTTTTGAGTGATTTGGGTGTTTTGGGTGATTTGAGTGTTTTGGGTGATTTGGGTGTTTTGGGTGTTTTGGGTGTTTTGAGTGATTTGGGTGTTTTGGGTGATTTGAGTGTTTTGGGTGTTTTGGGTGTTTTGGGTGTTTTGAGTGATTTGGGTGTTTTGGGTGATTTGAGTGTTTTGGGTGTTTTGAGTGTTTTGGGTGTTTTGAGTGTTTTGGGTGTTTTGGGTGATTTGAGTGTTTTGGGTGTTTTGAGTGTTTTGGGTGATTTGAGTGTTTTGAGTGATTTGGGTGTTTTGGGTGTTTTGAGTGTTTTGGGTGTTTTGGGTGATTTGAGTGTTTTGGGTGTTTTGAGTGTTTTGGGTGATTTGAGTGTTTTGAGTGATTTGGGTGTTTTGGGTGTTTTGAGTGTTTTGGGTGTTTTGGGTGATTTGAGTGTTTTGGGTGTTTTGAGTGTTTTGGGTGATTTGAGTGTTTTGGGTGTTTTGAGTGTTTTGGGTGTTTTGAGTGTTTTGGGTGATTTGAGTGTTTTGAGTGATTTGGGTGTTTTGGGTGTTTTGAGTGTTTTGGGTGTTTTGGGTGATTTGAGTGTTTTGGGTGTTTTGAGTGTTTTGGGTGTTTTGAGTGTTTTGGGTGATTTGAGTGTTTTGGGTGTTTTGGGTGTTTTGAGTGTTTTGGGTGATTTGAGTGTTTTGAGTGATTTGGGTGTTTTGAGTGTTTTGGGTGTTTTGAGTGATTTGGGTGTTTTGAGTGTTTTGGGTGTTTTGAGTGATTTGAGTGATTTGGGTGTTTTGGGTGTTTTGGGTGATTTGAGTGTTTTGGGTGATTTGAGTGTTTTGAGTGATTTGGGTGTTTTGAGTGTTTTGGGTGTTTTGAGTGTTTTGGGTGTTTTGAGTGTTTTGGGTGATTTGGGTGTTTTGAGTGTTTTGGGTGTTTTGGGTGTTTTGAGTGTTTTGGGTGTTTTGGGTGATTTGAGTGTTTTGGGTGTTTTGAGTGTTTTGGGTGATTTGAGTGTTTTGAGTGATTTGGGTGTTTTGGGTGATTTGAGTGTTTTGGGTGATTTGGGTGTTTTGGGTGTTTTGGGTGTTTTGAGTGTTTTGGGTGTTTTGGGTGATTTGAGTGTTTTGGGTGTTTTGAGTGTTTTGGGTGTTTTGAGTGTTTTGATTGTTTTGAGTGTTTTGAGTGTTTTGATTGTTTTGGGTGATTTGGGTGTTTTGGGTGTTTTGAGTGTTTTGATTGTTTTGAGTGTTTTGGGTGTTTTGGGTGTTTTGAGTGTTTTGAGTGTTTTGAGTGTTTTGGGTGATTTGGGTGTTTTGGGTGATTTGGGTGTTTTGGGTGTTTTGAGTGATTTGGGTGTTTTGGGTGTTTTGAGTGTTTTGGGTGTTTTGGGTGTTTTGAGTGTTTTGATTGTTTTGAGTGTTTTGGGTGTTTTGGGTGTTTTGAGTGTTTTGAGTGTTTTGAGTGTTTTGGGTGATTTGGGTGTTTTGGGTGATTTGGGTGTTTTGGGTGTTTTGGGTGTTTTGAGTGTTTTGAGTGTTTTGGGTGTTTTGGGTGATTTGGGTGTTTTGGGTGATTTGGGTGTTTTGAGTGTTTTGAGTGTTTTGAGTGTTTTGGGTGATTTGGGTGTTTTGGGTGTTTTGGGTGTTTTGAGTGATTTGGGTGTTTTGAGTGTTTTGAGTGTTTTGAGTGATTTGGGTGTTTTGAGTGTTTTGGGTGTTTTGGGTGATTTGGGTGTTTTGAGTGTTTTGGGTGTTTTGGGTGATTTGGGTGTTTTGGGTGTTTTGGGTGATTTGGGTGTTTTGAGTGTTTTGGGTGTTTTGGGTGTTTTGGGTGTTTTGGGTGATTTGGGTGTTTTGAGTGTTTTGGGTGTTTTGGGTGTTTTGAGTGATTTGGGTGTTTTGGGTGTTTTGGGTGTTTTGGGTGTTTTGAGTGTTTTGGGTGATTTGGGTGTTTTGGGTGATTTGGGTGTTTTGGGTGTTTTGGGTGTTTTGGGTGTTTTGAGTGTTTTGGGTGATTTGCGTGTTTTGGGTGTTTTGGGTGATTTGCGTGTTTTGGGTGTTTTGGGTGATTTGGGTGTTTTGAGTGTTTTGGGTGTTTTGAGTGTTTTGGGTGATTTGGGTGTTTTGAGTGTTTTGGGTGATTTGGGTGTTTTGGGTGATTTGGGTGTTTTGAGTGTTTTGGGTGATTTGCGTGTTTTGGGTGTTTTGGGTGATTTGCGTGTTTTGGGTGTTTTGGGTGTTTTGAGTGTTTTGGGTGTTTTGAGTGTTTTGGGTGATTTGGGTGTTTTGGGTGATTTGGGTGATTTGGGTGTTTTGGGTGATTTGGGTGTTTTGGGTGTTTTGAGTGTTTTGGGTGATTTGCGTGTTTTGGGTGTTTTGGGTGATTTGCGTGTTTTGGGTGTTTTGGGTGATTTGGGTGTTTTGAGTGTTTTGGGTGTTTTGAGTGTTTTGGGTGATTTGGGTGTTTTGAGTGTTTTGGGTGTTTTGAGTGTTTTGGGTGATTTGCGTGTTTTGGGTGTTTTGGGTGATTTGCGTGTTTTGGGTGTTTTGGGTGATTTGCGTGTTTTGGGTGTTTTGGGTGATTTGGGTGTTTTGAGTGTTTTGGGTGTTTTGAGTGTTTTGGGTGATTTGGGTGTTTTGGGTGATTTGGGTGATTTGGGTGTTTTGGGTGATTTGAGTGTTTTGGGTGATTTGGGTGTTTTGGGTGATTTGGGTGTTTTGAGTGTTTTGGGTGTTTTGAGTGTTTTGGGTGATTTGCGTGTTTTGGGTGTTTTGGGTGATTTGCGTGTTTTGGGTGTTTTGAGTGATTTGGGTGTTTTGCGTGTTTTGGGTGTTTTGGGTGTTTTGCGTGTTTTGGGTGTTTTGAGTGATTTGGGTGTTTTGAGTGATTTGCGTGTTTTGGGTGTTTTGAGTGATTTGGGTGTTTTGAGTGTTTTGCGTGTTTTGGGTGTTTTGGGTGTTTTGGGTGTTTTGGGTGATTTGGGTGTTTTGAGTGTTTTGGGTGTTTTGAGTGTTTTGGGTGATTTGGGTGTTTTGGGTGATTTGGGTGTTTTGAATGTTTTGGGTGTTTTGAGTGTTTTGGGTGTTTTGCGTGATTTGGGTGTTTTGGGTGTTTTGCGTGTTTTGGGTGTTTTGGGTGTTTTGGGTGATTTGGGTGTTTTGAGTGTTTTGGGTGTTTTGAGTGTTTTGGGTGATTTGGGTGTTTTGGGTGATTTGGGTGTTTTGAGTGTTTTGGGTGTTTTGAGTGTTTTGGGTGTTTTGCGTGATTTGGGTGTTTTGGGTGTTTTGCGTGTTTTGTGTGATTTGGGTGTTTTGGGTGAGGTTACCCCATGTGACTTTGCCCTCCCTAGCAACCGGCCCAATTTGGTTGCTAAGGAGACCTGCCTGGAGTCACTCAGCACGCCCTGGATTCAAACTCACGACTCCAGGTGTGATAGTCAGCGTCAATACTCACTGAGATACACAGACCCCCTTACATCAGGGGTCCTTAAACTTTCTCTGCCCAGGATCCAAATTATTTTGTGTTACCTGGGACCCAAACTGTGTCTATTCACTTTTATAACTAAAACAATTGTAATATAGACAGATTGTTTTTAAATAAACATTTAAAAATGCACTTTCAAACTGTAAATAAATAAATATTACATAAATATGTTAATATTGATTAAATCAATTGCATAAATTTGGAACTGGAAA
This sequence comes from Xyrauchen texanus, assembly GCF_025860055.1. Classification (NCBI taxonomy): domain Eukaryota; kingdom Metazoa; phylum Chordata; class Actinopteri; order Cypriniformes; family Catostomidae; genus Xyrauchen; species Xyrauchen texanus. The sequence goes on from NC_068302.1 coordinate 41,009,242, forward strand.
GCATCATATTTTGTAACCCCCTACAAACATGTACTGACAACCACAGTTGTGCCAAAAATATAATATAGATATTACATAAATAAGTAACAATAAGTGCAGTAGCCTATATATGGTATTTTGCCAGAATATATTGGTTGCCATGGTAAAAGGTAGTTTCCACAGAACCGATAAGATCAATAATTGAGCTGATGTCTTTCTATTTAAGGATTGGACGTAAGCATCTTACTCACTTTGACAGACAAGACTTGCATATTTCCTCGTATCTTCACTGCTACATCAGTTCTTAACTATCTTCCTGACATAGTAGAACGTTTCGTCTTGTTCTGACAGAAGTTTTGCGGCTTAAAAGAGCGATTTTCATCCAAACTTTTAGTTCAAATAAATAAAAAATAAAGTTCAAAGTTTGAAATCAAGGTGTCTTGCTTTATAGTGTAGTCTTAACCCTAACCATGTTTACCCAACATTACCCCATAGCACCACCTAGCGTCCAACCAGCGCTAATACCGGCAATTTCCTGGAGAGTTTTTTCTCCCCGCGATCAAAGTATTGAAAAAAGTATCGCTTGGGAACCGGTATCAAAGTCAAGGTATCGGTATCGATATCAAAACTTCTTGAACGAGACGTTTACGTGCACTTGGAAACATAAATAAGTATAACATTAAAGCACGTTCAATGTAAGTTAATGGGGCCAGTTTTACAGTATGTAAACTGTGAGTAATTCTGTGAGAACATGTGATAGTTTAAACATCTCACCTGTTTGAATCGGGCCAGCTCTTTCAGGGCGCGTCCCCACTGCTGTTTATAATGCAGTTTAGATTTAGTCGCCGATTCCAACTTCCTCTCCAATTCAACCTGATTATTTACAAACACAAACAACAAAGATCTCACAAAACTATCTATTTGATGTCACATAAAGACCTCTGAACTCTGAGTGTTACATTGATGAGTGCAAAGGTCATTTAGGGGCTCTGACCTTCTCCAGGGTCAGCAGATTGACCTCTGACTGCAGACGGATCTCTGGCCGAACGTTCTGCTGGTCTCGGTACTGATGAAACTCTTTCTCCAACTGTCTGTATTTATTTTCTGCCTCTTGAATCTTAAGAATGAAAACAACATCAACATGATGAAACAAAAGCACAAGAGTTTGTCACAGAATAATTCAACTGGTTTATGTGGCGCCATTAAATCATTCCAAACTGAAAACATGTAGCGATATTTGTACCGTTTTTAGGACAATTTATAATTTTGCGTCAAACCTATTATGGAGCCAGTCGTGCACCTCTGCGTGACACGTCAACAAAGACCTCAACAGCTGTGATTGGTCCATTTTGTTAGCATAGACCAGAACAATGAAAAAGAAATCGGAGGTAGTGTCGCATTTTACCGATCACGTTGTATTTGGACTCATTTTAATCTGGAGAATCCGCTGTTTTTAGATTCGGTTTATGTTTCACGCCAAAAAAAATCTGTTTAAAATGTATAAACTCTGTGCTTTCACATCTTTTGCTCTATATATACACCGATCAGCCACAACATTAAAACCACCTGTCTAATATTGTGTAGGTCGCACTCGTGCCACCAAACCTCATCTCAGAACAGCCACAATTATACAGAGGGGTTATCTGAGTTACTGTAGACTTTATCAGTTCAAACCAGTCTCTGTTGACCTCTCTCATCAACAAGTGTTTCATACACAGAACTGCCCCTCACTGGAAGTTTTGTGTTTTTGGCGCCATTCTGAGTAAATTATAGAGACTGTTGTGCGTGAAAATCCCAGAAATACTCAAACCGGCCCGACTGACACCAGCAATCATCCAAGTGATTATCTTATCAGTCAATCATGTGGAAGCAGTGCATAAAATCATCCAGATACAGGTCAGGAGCGTCAGTTAATATTCACATCAACCATCAGAATGGGGGAAAATGTGATCTTGTTGATTGGGATTGTTGGTGCCAGACGGGCTGGTTTGAGCATCGTTTACAATATCATATAATACTAACCAATATGTTTAGGCTGTCTATCAATAGGTGTTCTTTTGCAAATGTAAGGGACAAGTTATTCCCCCCAAATACAGTTATATTTTTGCATCCGTTTCATGTTTTCTATTTACATTTTTCTGAATTCCATACTTACCAGTTTATTTAAATAAAATGTATTTTATAATTAATTTTATTATTAAAAGTGTCTAAATAAATTAATTATATATTTAAATAACTGAATCGATGAAAATAGAACATTAAATTAAAATTGTATTACTTTCATCAAATGAAGCGATTTTACACAGAACTTCAAACACAATCCAAAATACAACATTAGAGGTGTTTTTGACAAATAGTAGAGCATCACAAAGTGAGATATTGCATAGTCATTTTTTCAGGTTTTTCAGAAAACACAAAAAACTGAACCAAATATTGAATAACTGCCATTTATTAATAATTTCACTCAAAAGGGTTATGACAACAGATGACTATTGATGTACTAATAACAATGTGTCAATTATGTAACATAAGAGGAATAAATGACTTAAGCAATTTTAAACCTTCAACTTCGTCAACAATAACGCATAACTAACAAACTAACTAAACATAATGCATATAGTACTCCTCTTATGAAAATCATTTCAGTGGTAGAGTTGTAGATTTTCGTTGTTCTTGAAGCAGTGGCCATCTTGAAAAGCTCACAAAAGTCACACTCTTGACTTAGGAAGGTGACGATATAGATAATACAATTATGACTAATTTATTATTATTATTATTATTATTAGCAGAATTACAGTGAATATTACATAACTTTACAGTAGTGATATATTTCTATAATACTTTTTTCATTTAAACTGAGCTTTTATTTTGGCACAAGCTTTTATTTTGTAGCCCTTTCTGTTTCTGTGTGTTTTTGACAGTAACTTCTCACCTCTGGAAAAGCAGGTTGTAAGTGACCCAATTTGATTATTAAACCATAAAAAGCTGCTATTTCATTAAATAAATATGTAGTCTGTATGTGCTGCACACTACAAAGTGAACGAGTGCTCTCTGTCATCTAATAAAGTGTTTTCGGCTTTACACATTTGCTTTGCATTGTTACGAGTGCAAGTACATGAGCGCATTATCGGACCATCACTGACACCATTATCTGTATGAGAACATACCTAGTATGTTTGACAGTAAATAATCATATTTCCATCAGTTATGAAAACAGAACATGTCTATTTTGTCAGCAAATGTAGAAGCACTTGTCAATATGCATTGTACAGGGAAGTGCAGCTTCTAACTCACAGCTACTGCTAAAACACTTCAGGAGTGTTCGACTGACAGCGTCCAGAACTAAAACCTTAAAAGTGCTCTCCATTCCCCCGCCTCCCCCCCTCCCTCTCCCGGTGTCTGACAGAAAGCAGATGCCAGCGGATCCCGACACACGATGGACAATTTTCACAAACGAGGAGAGTGAGTCCAGTTAAAAAAAAGAAAAACAGACAGGCGGATTCTACCGGTTAGTGTGTGTCGACACGGGACGAGTGTATGTTTACATGTTACTGACACGAGAGAGAAGACAAGATGGACCGCTACACACAGACACGGCCAAACAGCTCTCATCACAGGCTGCTTCTCTTTTCGCATGTCAGAAACCTACTTTGCTTGATTTGTTAGCTGCGGGTCGGGCCAGATGTTTTCTGGGAAAAAATGAGACAGCAGACTGCAGTATTTCAGGAGACGGAGTGTCGGCAGAACATCTGAAGATGTTGGAGAAGCTCTGATTCTGCAGGAAATAGACGGAGTCTGATCTGAAACTCTCATTTTGAGATATTCACCACCAAAATCTGCCAAGAGACTTTATAGTATTTATTTTAAGAACGGAGAGGCGATTTTAAGAGCTTGCCATGCACGGAAGCAGGTGTGCACACTAAACATTGAAAACATTTAATTGGAAGAGAATAACGGCAATTGATTTGATTGCAGAAAATAAAAAGAGGACTCGTTTGTTTATATCTTAGCGTTATTTTTTTGGTAATTACTGTACTGTCTTAAAGACATTTAATGAGGCAAAAAAGTGTGTGAAAAACACTTTGGAAGTTGGAGCAAAGTTTGTGCTGATGAGTCACTTCATAGACTTCAATGTATTCGGCAGCGCTGACACGAGTCATATGAAAGCCCTCAACATGAATAAACATCAGTCACTTTTACACAATTATAGCTCACCCGCCCTTTTCTCTCTGTGATGAACAAGGTAGAATCACATGCCAATGCTGAAGTAAACTAACAACATGCCCCTCCCATTCAGTCGGTCGGTACATGTACCAGGCCATTCAGTTTGTTTATGAATGTGAAGTTTCATGAGTGCCGCTTCTCACTGTAGCCAAGCACGCGATTGGCCGTAGCTGTAACCAATCAAACGATCTGCCTCAGTTGGACCGCGCCTGCCAAGCACGCGATTGGCCGTAGCTGTAACCAATCAAACGATCTGCCTCGGTTGGACCCCGACTGCCAAGCACGTGATTGGCCATATCTGTAATCAATCATGAGGGTGTAAGCGTCCTTAACTGCTGATGATGTCACAATATGCAGACGCCAGCCGTGACAAAACGACACAAATGTGTATTTGACTCCTATTCCGAATCCTGATCGTTACTGAGTTTTGTTCATGTAACAGAAACCTGGCTAGCAACACAATCAAACTAATTATACTGAAATATTTCCATGACTGGAAAACTGCATTGCAAAATTCCAGGTTTTCCAGGATGCATGACTGTTTTCACACAAAGTGAATAAACACCTGTGAAAAAACATTTACTTTTGTGTGAAACTGTCTCCACATTGATAGTGTCAGTATAAATACAGTCATATCAGAGAGAGAGAAACAAACAAAAATGATCTCTAGACCTACTAGTCAGAGTATAATGATCTCACTGGATTAATGGGTCACTTCTTGACTCCTTATTTACCAGCGGGTGGATTAGCAGATATTGACAGTACTCGGTACACTATCAGCAGGGCTTCAGAGAGGAACGGCCTGACCTTATGACCCCATGACCTCACAGTGAACAGGCCCCACCCCTCCAGCTCGTGCTCTTAGAAGGACAGAGTTCAACATCACGGGTCGCGTGTGCGGTGTTTACCTGCTGTTGTTGTCGGCTCAGTTGATCCTCCAGTTGCCTGACCTTTGACCTCTCCAGCTCCACCTGGTGGGCACAGTCCTCACGCAGACGTCGGCCGCTGTCCTGCAGCTCTCGCATGCTGAACTCGTGTTCTGCGCGCACCTCTCGCTGTAGCCGCTGCGTCTAAACATCAAAGAAACAGCTCTGTGACACAACTAGTGACATCATTTTATCTGAAGCATTTATATTTTATGTAAACCATTAAAACCATAAAATCTAAAAAGACTTCTCTAATCCTAAAATTTATTTCATTCAAAATATAAAGATAGCGAAGCATTTTTTCCCTCCACAATAATAACAAAATGCCATAACTCTTAAGTGTTTGGATGTTTTGCTTTTGAGTTTATTTGTCTATTTATCTCCTTATTCTCAAAGGTGATTCTCACACTTTTTGACTACTGAAATTCCATGACATTTCCAGGTGTTATAATATATAATATATATGTTATAAAAAAAAAAATATATATATATATATATATATATATATATATATATATATATACTAGGGCTGTCGATTTAACGTGTTAATTCAGTGTGATTAATTTTACAAAAAATAACGCATTAAAAAATTAACGCAATTAATCGCAATGCTCCCAAGGACCGTAATAAGGAAGATTCCTGAGAAATGCTTGTAGTACCACCTGTTTACTCCAGGGGGCAGTAAGTGAAACTTCAGCTGTTTGAGCAACACACAGTTTATACAGTGAACAAACACTTCAGCAGCAGCACAAACAGACATGCGTCACTTGGAGCGCAAACGCGAAATAGGTTTATTGTTAAATATTTAAAGATAACTATGTATAATTATTTAATCATCATATATTGAATTATTGTTATATGAGGCGATTAATTAATCTGCACACCATGTAATTAATTCGATTAAAAATGTTAATTGATTGACAGCCCTAATATATATATATATATTTGTAGGGCTGTCGATTTAATGTAGTGCGATTAATTTTATATATAAATTATATATATTTAAATATAAATAATATATAAAGTTTTTAACCCCTTAAACTCTAGTGCATTATTTTTGTGCTGCCACCCAAAATTTTTCATACTCAAACATAAAAACTCACAATTAATATAAATGTAGGATCATATTTTTTTTTTTTTTAAATCCAATTAAGAAAAAGACTCCAAATATTCATAAATAAAATTGTATGTGTTAATAATCTTAAGATAAACAAAGCTTAAAAAATAAAATAAATAAAATTATAATAAATATATTTATATTGTCCTATTTTTATAACCATGTAATTCTGGTTCGGTTCACCTCACTTTGAAAAGTCTCATTTTATTCCACTAGGTGGCAGATATTTTGTTCCTCCATCACATTCCATCACAATACACAGATGGGGCGCTCTAACACATTATACCCCTCACAGATGTGAACTGTAGGGGAGCTCTAACACATTTTACCCCTCACAGATGTGAACTGTAGGGGGCTCTAACACATTTTACCCCTCACAGATGTGAACTGTAGGGGGCTCTAACACATTATACCCCTCACAGATGTGAACTGTAGGGGCGCTCTAACACATTATACCCCTCACAGATGTGAACTGTAGGGGGCTCTAACACATTATACCCCTCACAGATGTGAACTGTAGATGGCGCTCTAACACATTATACCCCTCACAGATGTGAACTGTAGGGGCGCTCTAACACATTATACCCCTCACAGATGTGAACTGTAGGGGGCTCTAACACATTATACCCCTCACAGATGTGAACTGTAGGGGCGCTCTAACACATTATATCCCTCACAGATGTGAACTGTAGGGGGCTCTAACACATTATATCCCTCACAGATGTGAACTGTAGGGGTGCTCTAACACATTATACCCCTCACAGATGTGAACTGTAGGGGGCGCTCTAACACATTATACCCCTCACAGATGTGAACTTTAGGGGGCGCTCTAACACATTTTAACACACACTCACAGATGTGCTCGTCCATAGACATTCAGTCTAATGTTCAGTTCAAGCAACACCCTCATTATTTCATTGAATATCTCGGCCTCTGAGTGGACTACAAGCTCAATCTAGGTGTCATTAGAAAGATGAGATCCTCCCCTTTGTGATGATATAAAACATTTTATCATCAATATTCGAACACATATTTTTCTGATGATTTGTTTAGCATGCTTTTCCTGCTGAATGGCATAATTTGTTCTGGACATCTAAGATATAATATCAGGTTATTCACACAAGCAAGCTTACAGACAAGTAAGTATAATTTTTTCATCAACTACTTGGGGCTTACAGCAGCAGTGATCGGCGCATAAAAGAGACGTTTGCATTTGATGACTTACAGAAATCATATTTCACTTTGTGATTCTTTTGTAAATCTTTCAAACTGTGGTATAAATCCAACAATATTAAATATAAAGTCACATTCCTGAGAATGAGAGCTTTCCTTTGATATATGACTTGCCCATTTATATGCTATGTGAAGGACTTTTATTTTGATAGAAAAATTTCTACCATATGACCTCTAGGGGGCGCTAATTTTCAAAGTGCATGTTTCGAAGCCTTATTTTGTTATTTTAAGTAACATAAATGCAGAAAATATGGTTATCTCTGAAAAGTCCAGATTTTAAGCTTTTAAATGACACCTCATATGCCTGACTTATGTATACGTAAACTTTAACGTTTTAAGCGTAAATGTTACAGCACGATATAGCGCCCCCCTTTGGACCTACTGGTGGTAACATTTAGTTAAAGGAGTTACGCCACTTTTTGAATTTTCTAAGCAATGCTTTATTCATCTGCCACAATAATGCAATTTATTTCAAACTTCAATCCCTATTATTTATTTATTATTATATCAATATTATATATATAAATATTTGAATTATTATGCATTATTTGGGGGTCCAATTGACAGCCCT